>NW_007252331.1:1639260-1692644 GCF_000164805.1 Carlito syrichta
GGTGGCTGGGAGCGGCCACTGCACTCCAGTCTGGGCAACAGAGTGAGACTCCAACTCAAAAAAAAAAAACAAAAGAGCCAAATGTAAATAACCACATAATACTCAAAATTAGTAATTTAATGATGAGTTTAACAGATGCAACCATAGAAAGAATTATGAACTGAAATGTTGATTAGAAAAAATATTCAACATTAAGTATGGAGAGACAAGAAAAAAATACAGAAACAGAAGGTAAGAGACATTGGAGTTACAAAGAAAAAGTCTAACATATGTATAATTGGAATTCCAGAAAAAGAGGTGGGAGAAAATGCATCAGAAGCAATATTTCAAGAGAATGGGTAAGAACATTTTCATACTGCTAAAAGACCTCAACTTATAGATTCAAGAAGCTTTACAAACTCCAAGCAGGATAAATCAGAAGAAACACATGCCAAGTACTCATCATAAAACCACCGAAAATTAAAGACAGAGAAAAACTTAAGAAGCAGGGGGTAAAAGATTGGTTTCAAAAGTATAATAACTGTGTAATGACTTTTCAACAGAAACACTGAAAGTCAGAAGACAATGGAATGGTATCTTTAAAGTACTGAAAGAAAGTGCTGACTTAGAACTTTACACTCAGTGAAAATACCCTTAGAACAAAGAATAAAAGTGAAATTTTTTTTAAAAGTTCAGACAAACACTGAGATAATCTGTCACCAGAAAACCCACACTAATGGAAATTCTAAAGTATGTTCTTCAGGAAGATGAAATTAATTTAAAGTGAAAGGTTGTTGTTTCATGAAGGAATGAAAAGCAACAAAATAATGCAAAAATAAGACTATATATAAATGAATATTGACTGTATACAATAAAAAATACTCTTTTAAGGAGTATTTTTGTTGTATAAGAGAGAACAATATAGAAAAAGATATAAAATAGATGCAAAAATGGCACAGAAATGGGGTGAAGGAAAATGAAGTTAAATTATTTTGAGGTCCTTGAATTATTTCAAGGCCAAGGAAGAGACTATAAGTATTAACATTAGACTTCAATAAGTTGCGGATGAGGGTTGCAACACTTATGGATATTATGATGAAATAATATAAAATACTTAATCCAAAAGAAGGCAAAAAAGAAGAGTAACACAGAACAAGGGAGACACACAGAGAGCTCTTAGTAAAATGATCAATTTAAATCTAAATACATCAGTAATTACATCAAATTGTACATGCCCCAACCAGAAGACAAAGTTTTTCAGACTGAATTTTAAAATTCTGACTGTATACTATTTATAAAAAACACATTAAAAGATATAGAATGACTAAAAGGAAAGGGATGGGGAAAAAAGATATATCATGCAAAAAAGCAGGGGCAGCTACATTAATATCACACAAAATTAACTTTAAGACAAAAAGCAATACTGGAGTTAAAGAATATGTTGTACTTAAAAAAAAAAAAAACCTACCTCAGTTCACCAGGGAGATGGAACAATTGCATTCATTGAAGAACATACAACATAGCCTCAAAATATATAAAAGAAAACATGATAAGAACTACAAGGAAAAATTTCAAAAATTCACAGTCACAGTAGGAAGTTTTTAACATGTCTATTTTTCTTTTGGTTTGCCATGGTAGGTAAAAAGTTCTTACTTATTAATTAGTTATTATTTTATTTTTTTAGGAACATGGTCTCATTCTGTTGCCCAGGCTAGAGTGCAGTAAAGTGATCATAACTCACCACAGCCTTGAACCCCTGACCTCAAACCATCCTCACATCTCAGCCTCCCAAAGTGCTGGGAGGACAGCCACCGCTCCCAGCCTTAACACATTCTCTACATAACAAAACAAACAGATAAAAATAACAATAAACAAAGGTATAGAAGATTTGAAAACACAATTAGCAAACATGACAATGGACAGAGACTAGTATGCACAAAGTCTAGATAATACTCATTCTTAAGAATCACATGCATAATATTTATAAGTGCAATGGAGAAAATAAATAAGGAGTGTTGAGTGTGCTCTTATTTTTTTATTTTAAAGATGTGGGGTACAGTTCAGAATTAGGTATATAGGTGGTCATCATACCGGTAAAGTTTGGGCCTCCCTTTGGTCCCCACTTTGCCTGGTTTCAGCTCAGGTACACTTATTGATGTTATAGGCCCCCCTCCCCTCCCCCCCGGCAGTGTCCCATTACTGCCAATCCCTTTCTTATTGTATTATGGTAAATGTTCAGGGTCTGCTTATGAGTGAGAATATGTGGCACTCATTTCTTTGTTTCTGTGATAGATCACTGAGTACGACAGACTCAAAAGCCATCCAAGTCCATAATTTTGTCCTTCTTTATGGCTGTGTAATATTCCATCGTGTATATGTACCACATTTTTTTTATCCAGTCCACTTCCGATGGGCAGCATGGTTGGTTCCATGTTTTTGCTACTGCGAATAGTGCTGCAGTAAACATGCAGGTATCTTTTTTGTAGAGTGATTTAAGTTCCTCCAGATATACTCCCATAAGGGAGATTGCTGGATCGTATGGAAGGTCAATTTCTAGTTCGTTTAGGAATTGTTATGCTGTTAAAGATATGGAGCATTTCATGAATTTGCGTATCATCCTTGCACAGGGGCCATGCTACTCTTCTCTGTATCGTTCCAAGTTTAGTGTATGTGCTGCCAAAGCGAGCACGGGCGTGCTGCTTTAAATCATAGTGTCTGGAAAGCTCTCACTGAGGTGGCGTTTGAGCAGAGGCGATAAGAAAGGACATCACGCAGGTGGCTGAGGGGACACCACAGCCTCAGGGCCAAGAAAGGTGAGGGCTGGTGTGTTCAGGAAACAATGAGGGGCTGCTGAGTCGGTCAGGGGTTGGGGAGACGAGAGCTGTATACCCCCCAGGAAGAGGTGCCCTGTGTCCCAGACATTGGGAATCAGGCCTCATCCCTGAAGCCCCAGGCCAGCACTGCCTCCTTCAAAACAAGATTTCTCCAAAATTCCATTCCAGCCCTCAGGGTCTGCTTCACCCTCCAGTCTGCCCTCACCCCTGGACCATGCGCTCGCTCCCTTTCACAGTGCAGCACTCCTCCTGTGTTGCATCCAGCCGCCACTTCGGGGAAGATGACACACCTAGCGTTTACGGAGCATCCACTATCCGTCTGCGAGGAGCCAGGCCTTGCCACAGGCTTCAGCTCTCAAGCCTGGAGGCAGCCTTCCTGTTCTCATTTCACAGATGAGAAAGCCACTCCTGGGACCTTGTTCTTGTGCCCACGCAGTGCTTCCCAGAGGCTCACCACTGCCCATTTCCATGTTAACTGAAGCTGGGTCCTGCTGGTGGCTCCACTTCCAGGGCAGGTTGCTGCTTCTCCTCCACCCCACACATGCCAGGACCCTCGGAGCATCCGTGTCTGTCTCCATCACGTTGACTCTGAGTTACTCTGTGGCCGTGGAGGATGTCCCAGGTTCTGCGCGCGCTGCGCTGCATGTCTCGGTGAGCCTTGAACACCTGCACCGCAGCCCTGGGCGGAGGAGAGGTGCTGAGGTTGCAGCTCTTTAGGCTGCCCGCCAGCTCCCCGAGCCCTCAGAGAAAACCCATTATCCCAGACTGTAGGGCTTCACGCCCACAGGCTTCTGGTCAGCAGCCTGATTGGGTGTGCACCTGTTAGGGTCACTGTGTGGACACAGCTTGTGCTGAGAATGTCGGATTAAAACAAAGTGACCGTGGTCTGGTTCAGCTGCAGCCACCTTCCGGCACTGTGACGGCACTGCCACCAGCTTCTGTCCCGTGTGGGAAACCTTCCCTCCCCTGGAACCCCTCTGCTTCTCTTTTGGAAATCAGGCTCCCTGTGGCCTCTGGTCTTCCAATCTGGCAGCCTTGATCCCGCCTCTGAAGGAATTCCAGAGGTTGAGATTCAGCAAAAATGACCTCGATGGGCCTGTGGGTCATGGCCAGAGGTATGGACCTCTCTGCTTCTGTCCCCTGAGCCAGGCCTGCTCCTGCAATGCCTCCCGAGTGACAACATGGCCACGAGCCTGCACCCCCAGCCTGGCCCCCACTCAAGTCTGCGCTTCCAACCCCAGCCTGGGGTTTCTCTCCCGAGCCCTGCAAAAGTTCATACCTAGCCTGGGGTTCATTTTATTCTTCGATTCTGTGACAGAAAGGCTGCAGGGGTTGTGGGGGCCTTGTAACTCTCTTTTTACTTAAACTAACCTTTCTTAAACTGGGGTAGAGAGGGAAAGATGAAGAGGGAAAAAAGTGACAATGTAAGTTTTAAAGAGGGAGAGATTTACCAAGTCTAAATACTGTCCTCACCACACACCCTGTTCTGCTGAATACAGAAAATAGAGGTGCCTGCAGGCCTTTTTAAATCAAGATTTTATTAAAAAGAAACAGTTTCAATCAAGCAAACAATTCACAAAGACATTTTCTAGATTAATGAGAATAATAAAAGCTGTCATTTTTGGAGGTGTTGAATCCATGCCAGGCCCTGGGTGGTGGCCGTGTCACCCATCATTCTTGCCCACCCATGAACTTGAGATTGATCCTGTCCCCTTTTGCAGATCAGGAAACTCGTTCAGAGAAGTCTAGTGACCTGTCCAAGGACACGGAGTGTGTGAGAGGTGGCTCTGTGGTTTGTGCCAAGTCTGTGTGACTCTGGCACCGTTCCCAGGGTCGTTCACGGCAGGGCCCCGGCTCAGACCTCGGCAGGCAGCTAGAACACACAGCAGCTTCAGCCTTCCCGAGCTGAGGGGTATCCTACATTCTGTTCCTGTTTCCCATTTCTGAGCATTCTCTGGATTGGAGCTGTGACCACCGTATCACAGCGTGTTTGCCCAGCCTGGTTTGAATCGTAAGCTGGTGAAATAGAAATATCCATGTGAAAATATGAACACTTCATTTACCAAAGGTAAACGAAACCTTTCACTGTTCTGCAGAGCTTCCATTTTTCTGTCTTTTGTCTTCTCCTCTCAGCTTGCTTTGATTGCCTGTAACATTAACCTTCAGAAGGAAACGAGGGTAAACAAGCTGGCAAATCCAAGTATCTGATTTCCCAGCTGCCGCCTCCTCCAGCAAGGCAGCGGCACCTGTTGCAGACCCTCTTGGGAGTCACTGGGCAGAGGAGCGTCCATACGCCTCATGCCCCACCGGTGCCCCCCACCCCGGCTGGAGGCAGCTCCTTGCTGGCTCTCAGATATTGTGAAGCTGTCACACTTAACGATGTGTTCAGTCTTCGCTCTGGCCAGCTGACTCTGACCAGGCTCCGCCGCCCCTCCTTGCTTGTGACTCGTGTCAGGGAAAACGCATTCCATTCAGGGCTTCTTATTGCTGTAGAAACGGCGGTGTTATTTTCAGGGATATTGTGTTAATAGGGGAAGACTCTTTCTTGGAAAATATTACCTTCAAGTACTGTGACTCTTTCTCAGGTTATATAAAAGGGCATTAGGCAAACGCCTGGAAATCTAGCGGCCCCCTTCTCCGGAGTGTGTGCGGTGGGCGGACGCGCTCCCAGACACCCCCAGCGGCAGCCACGCAGGAGCAGAGTTGGCTGCAGTCACCTTCCTCATCAACCCTCAGTCTGGATCATATCAGCAGCACTAAAGGTTACAGCTTCTGCTGTGATATATTGCCTCTTCAGAGAGTATTAAAGATGTTTTGAATCTATTTTTTAGGAATCTTGAAACTGCCAGTGGAACATTTTTGGTGTTTGTGAGGAAGACACCAAGTAGCGGCGTGGGAAGGCCAGGCCGTGCGAGGGACCCAAGGGTGTTGGAAGCACAGAAGACACTGCCCGTTGTCGTTTTAACAGTTAGGAAGCAAGCTAGGCGGAGCATATGCCGAGGTGTGGAGCAGCTGCGACTCGGAAGCGTGTTATTTATTTTATTTGCTGGGGGGCGGAGAAGAGGCGGATGCTGCATCTCCTGGGAGCAGGCAGGATTTATTGGGAAGGGAGAGCCAGAGGAAAAGTTCCACAATCATGGAAGGAATTCTCCAGCCCTGCTTGGCATTCTTTTTGTTTTGGCCTTTTCCTGCCTGGACCCTCCCTCCCCAGAGCACAGATTCAAATAAAAATTGTGAGAAGCCAGGTGCAGTGGCTCACGCCTATAATCCCAGAACCTTGAGAGGCCAAGGCGGGAGGATTCCTTGAGTCCAGGAGTTTGAGGCCAACCTGGGCAACGTAGCGAGACCTCGTCTCTGCAAAAAAAGTAAAAAAAAAAAAAAAAAAGCCAGCTACTCAGGAAGCTGAGGCAGAAGGATTGCCTGAGCCAAGAAGGTTGAGACTGCAGTGAGTGTGCCACTCCACACCAGCCTGGGTGACAGTGAGACTCTGACTCAAAAAAAAAAATTGTGGGCGTTGTAGTAGATGGTATCATTGTTAATTTTTATATGTCAACTAGAGAGTGTCATGAGGTACCCAGATATTTGGCCAAAGATTATTCTGGGTGTGTCTGTGAGGGCATTTCTGGATTTGAATCGGTAGATTTAGTACAGCAGATTGCCCTTCCCAGTGGGGGCAGGCCTCATCCAAGCAGTGGAAGGCCGGAATAGAACAAAAAGCTGACCCTGCCACAAGTAAGAAGAGATTCCTGCTGACTGCCTTAGATGGGACACAGGCCTTGGTCTAGAACTACACCTTTGACGCTCCTGGGTCTCCAGCTTGCCAACTGCAGATCTTGGGACTTCTTGGCCTCCATAATCACATGAGCCAATACCATATAATACATCATATATGTAAGTTTCTATCCTGTGGGTTCTATTTCTTTGGAGAACCCTGGCTAATATGGATGGCATCATTGAAGGCAAGGACTGAAATCTTAAAATCTTTCCTGAACCCATAGCCAGACCAGACTAGCAGTGTCCTCTATGAAAGGAAAGGGTCACTGAATCCCAAAGTATTCAGAATGAGACCAGTGGCTCCAGAAAACTCTGCAGCCACTCTTCTCTGCTGAGGAAATCAGAGGCCAGTGAGCTGTGTGAATGGAAATGAGGATGCTTTGCAAGACAGTCCCCTCCACAGGCAAATGCTGGTCCTTCCCCTCCAGGGGACCAGGGCTTAGAGCACTCCAGCCTTCCTCCGAGGCAGCCAGCCACGAGCCCAGCAGCCTGCAGGCACCTCCACCAGGAAAGGCCTCAGTCAAGAAGGGCAGCCTCTGTTGCAGGTAGGAGCCAGTCACAGCCCCTGGCTCTGGCTCCCTAGACTTGGGGTCTGCCCCCTGCTCACCCCTTGCTAGAAGGCAAAGGAAAATATGAATGAAATGTTTTAAATAGCTGGTCTCTGACTGCCCCTGCAGCAGTGAGACTCTGAGCTGAATCTGTCACACCCAGGGTCTTCTTCAGGGCTGGGCTGAGAGCTTTCTCCTTCTGCAGGGTTAAGGGCCTGGTTCTGATCTAGGTCAATGGGGATATTTTGAGGGTGGTGGGTGTTCCCAGAGGTGCCTCGAAGTGATTGGGAAATGAGGAGAAACAGATCAAGGAAATATGTCCATTCCTGTAGGCCTCAGCTGTGACTTCTCTGGAAATCCGAGCATCCCAGAGATAGGAGTACTGACTCTGATTTTAGGAAATTAGTCCCCAGTGGAGTCAAAGCAGCCCTGGTCTGAGATGACAGAAGAGATTGTGGTCTAAAAATATGAACTGACTGCCGGGTTGCACAACAAGAGGGGAAGCCTCCTCCTCTTTGGCGAAAAAATCAATGCCCAGTGTCAGGACTCCCTATTGACAGCTTGATTAGAAAAGACTCAAAACTTTCTTCACCCTGGGATGGCACCAGAAAAGGACGCAGAGGCACGTCTAAGGTGTTGGCAAAGCCAGCAAAGCAGCAACTACGTGAAGTCCAGACTACCCCACCCCACCCTCTTAGAGCATCGTGGAGAAGTTTCCCTGTTAGTGCTCAGTTCACTCTTCAGACTTTCACTGAACACCTACTATGTGCCTGGAGATGAGGCATGGTCTCTACTTCAAGGAGTTCATAGTGTGAATTATGGGGACATAGTGGGGGACAGATGAGCAAATAAGAAGTGTAATCCCAGCAGGTCGAGGCTACAGTGGCCAGGAGCGGCCACTGCACTCCAGTCTGGGCGACAGAGTGAGACTCCAACTCAAAAAAAAAAAAAAAAAAAAGGAAGTATAATCCAGTAGCACACACAGGCTCCAAAGATCCCCATGGGACGTACAGGGAGACCAGAGATGTGTCTAGCCCAGTCAGAGAAGGGAGCTGTCGGGGAAGGCTTCTCTGAGGGTGGGGTGGGAGAGCTCCAGAACTGAGTCCTCAAGGATAAGACAGGGCGAGCCTTGGTGAAAGAGAGGCCCAGTGGACACTCAGTGGGTAGGCTTGGGCCCATGCCTAGAGACGTGAAGTGGCACACCCATGGGAGTACTGGTGCAGAGTGAATGCCAGCCAGGCTAGGAATGGTACCAGGAGACCACATCAGGGAGTATGCACTTGACCCCTTAGACAGTGGGATCGGAGAGTGTTAGAGAGGAGAGTGATGTGGCCGTATTTGCATTTTAGAAAAATAACAGCCTTGTGGCTAGGTGTGGTGACTCATGCCTGTAATCTTAGCACTTTGGGAGGCTGAGGCAGGAGGATCACTTGAGCCTAGGGGTTTGAGACCAGCCTGGGCAACATAATGAGACCTCATCTCTACAAAAAAATGTAAAAATGAGCTGGGTGCAACAATGCACACCTGTAGTCCTAGCTATTCAGGAAGCTGAGGCAGAAGGATCACCTGAGCCCAGGAGTTGGCGACTGCGGTGAGCTGTGATCACGCCGCTGCATCCCAGCCTGGGCAACAGAGTGAGACCCCAACTCAAAAAAAAAAAACAGCAATACAAGGAACAGATTAGGGTAGACCCCACAGATGACATTTCTGGGAGGCCAGGAGAAGGCAAATGTGAGGGACAAGAGTCAGGGCTGCTAGAAGAAATATCTAGGAGAGCTTCAGCAAGGTTGCTGGGGCATGCAGGAGGGACAGTGAAAGCTGAGTCCGGGATTCCTGCCTTGGGAACAGAGGGTGGTGGGACCAGCTCTGGGACAGCATGCAGCAGAGGGAGCAGACCTGGGATGGAGAGGAAGAGAGTGGACTTGGAATCCAACCAAGGACATGGTGAGGGTGAGGTACAGGTGGAATACCCGAGTGGAGGTGTCTAGGGGCCATTTGAATACTGCGGCCTGGGATGAAAAAGTGACAGTGAGGTGGCAACTGGGCAGTAAAGCAAGAAGCATGAGCAAGATCCCAGGTGTGGGAAAGGGGGACATGAGAAGAACATTCTAGAACCCTGAGAAACATCAGTGAGTAGAGACAGAAGGCCAAGCCCACAGAGATAGAGCAGGCCGATGTGCACCTCTCGTGATGAGAAGGCCTGCGTCCTGCAGGCCAGGGCACTGCTGCCACTGACAAGTGCCTTCCACCCTCATGGGTAGCCCTGCATGGGAAGCCTGGTTCCCAGCAGCCTGAAACCGGCATTCAGGAACCAGTGGGAACATCTGAGGTGCTCAGGCCGGCGGCTGGAGGCACACTCCCACTGCAGGGACCATCTGCCTTGCCAAAGGGCCCGAGGGCTCCGAGCCCAGTCCCCATCCGCCTGTGAAGGGGACTGGTCTTGCAAAGCTTTGGGTCTCAGTTCTCACCCTACAGCAGCAGCAGCAACTGAGGGACTTTACAGTGGAGCCCCAGGCCCTACCTCGGCCCACCTGAACCAGACTTTCCAGGGGAGAGAATGGGCAAGCCATCCAGGCTACAACTTGCTGCTGTTTTCCAGTTGGGCAGTTGCCCATTTTTCAGATGAGGCCCAGAGGGAGAAGTGTCTTGTCCAGGTTAGCCCAGGCCTCTGGAAGCCCAGTCTGTTGCCCTCCTGGAGGATGCTCAGCAGTGGTCTGACAGAAGCTAAGAAAGCAGAAACTGAAGTGCCTGGAACACCTGGGAAGAAAAGAGGAAGAGGAAAAGGAGGAGGAAGAAGAGAAGAGGAGGGGAGAAGAGGACCAAGAGGAGGGGATGAGGAAGAGGAAGAGAAGGGGAGTAGGAGAAGAAAGAGGAAGTGGTAAAGGAAGAGGAAGAGAGATGCACGCTCAGCCCTGGGGCTAACAGGACAGGCTCCTCTGGGAAAAGGGAGGGCTGAAAAGAATGTGAACATGTTGAGCCCCAGAGACGCAGGGGGAGCAGCACCGGACTTTAAGATGAGGAGGGTGCTGTCGATGGAGTGCAGCAGAAAGTGCACCCAGGCAAGCTGCTGATGCAGCTGGGCAGGTGACAGGCCTGGGGGAGCGCATCCCTCCTCTCCCTCCCCAGGAGCTTCTCCAGCGCTCCTCCTGAGGCTCAGAACACGCCCCGGATAGTGTCCTCTGCAGGGGTCAGATTCGGGCACCAGAATGGGGGTGGCCATGGCATGTCCTGGAGTTGGAGGCTCAGCAGAGGATCTGGGGGTGGGAGAGGGAAGCAGGTATAAGCACATGTCAGGGCAACTGGGGAGGCATGGGCTGTGCTGTGTGCAACAGCCCTTGTGCATAAGCGTGAGGACATTTGTGATTGCTAGTGTGCTGGGTCAGCTCGTGCTGCACGAGACAAAACCTTGTGTGTAAGAACAGGACATGTGTGAGATAAAGTCTGGTCCCAAAGGTGGGTGCACAGCATCCCCTGCTATAGCCTCTGGGGCATGCGGGGAGCAGACCGGGCCCCTGTGACACGCATCCTTCCAAAGCCCCTCATCAGGCCTTGGATGCAGGGGGCTAGAAATCTCATTGTGCAGATTAGGAAACTGAGGCTCAGAGATCATTAACTCCCTGCCCAGGGCACTCAGGTAATGGAGGAATGGGGACTCACACCCCTCACTCTCCAAGCCCTGTTGTTGTGACCCCCAAAGTCATTGTGCTTCCTGTGCCCAGAGAGGCACATCTGTCGTCCCCTCCACACACCCCACACCCCTCATCCTGATAGGACGCAGCCCTCTCCTCTGGGCAGATTTCCTGGACCCCCGAGGCCAAGGGAGGACCTCCCATTCCACGTCATAGCACTTGATCTCTGGGTCGCACCTGCTTTCTTGCCTGACGTCACCCAACTTGTCCTACCTAACCACAAAGGATGGACAGATGGCACGTCCCAGAAGACATGGACCCTGGACCCTGACCCTCGACTCCCCACCCCCACAACAGGGGTGATTCCTCCCAGCCCTGACGTCAGCACAGGGTTACTCCTGTCTGGAATGCCCAGTCTGTCCTTTAAGGCCCAGTGTAGGCCCACCTGCTGGCCCCTGCACTAGAGGGGAGGAGAAGGAGGTGGCTTCAGGAAGCTTGCTGAGCACCAGTTGCGAGCCAGTCTGCATGTGTAATAACAGCAATGATAGGTTCTACATTCAGCCCCCACTGTGTTCTAGGTGTGGTTCTAAGTCCTTTACACATTTTTCTTTTTTGAGTAGGAGTCTCACTCTGCTGCCCAGGCTGGCCTGTACTGTCACACTCATGGCACAGCAGTCTCAATTTGCTGGGCTCAAGTGATCCTTCTGCCTCAGCCTTCCAAGTAGCTGGGACCATAGGCATGTGCCACCACGCCCCGTTAATTTTTTTTTTATTGTAGAGATGAGGTCTCGCCAAGTTGCCCGGACTGGTCTCGAACACTGGGCTCAGGCAATCCTCTCACCTCAGCCTCCCAAAGTGCTGGGATTACAGGCATGAGCCACCGTGTCCGGCTACACATATTATTAATAGTTCATCATCCTGAGGTATAGGTACTGGAACCGCCTTATTTTAGGGGTGAGGAAAGTCAGGTATGGGGCGGTCCATCAGCTTGCCCCAGCTCTCATTACTTGCAACTAGCAGAACTTGAACTTGAACCAGGCAGCCTGGCTCCAGAGCTCTGCTCTTGACCACTACCCTGAATGAGTGAGAAACCTCGTCCTGTCCTCTGGAGCTCACAGGCTGGTGGGTGAGACAGGCTTCTCTGCATAGTGATGTGAGGAGGTGGTAGGGACCGGTCATAGGTGGGCCCAGCGTGCAGGGGAGGAAGCCATCCCACCCTGATCTCGGGCCTTGAACGGGGCATCCGTCCCATGTGAGGTAGCGTGGAATGTGCTGGAATGCCTTTCCTTCCCTCCCTAGAGAACTGGCAGGCTCTGGGTTCCAGCAGACCCACCTCGTGGCGCCCAGTGTCCCTAGTGGTTCCTCCATTGCTGGCCTTTCCCTGCAGTGAGGACGGGCCCCAGAAGCCCTGAACCCAGGTTTACACAGCAGTGGCAAGAGGACAGTCCGCTGTCGGGGGAACAATATGTTTGCCTGCCCCTTGTAGAGGGAGCGGGCTCTGTTTTCTCCTTCCTGTAATTGTTGCCATCTGTTTCTCTCCATCGTGTTTGTTGATGTTTTCTTGTTTTAAAACTGAAATGAGTCAGATTGGAAGCTGATTTAGGAAAAAGTGTCTGGGAGGAAAGCTCAAAGTGTCCATGAGGGACTCTGTGTTTTGGAACCGTCAGAAGAGATTCTGTGGGGCAGGCAGGGAATGTCAGCTACTCCAGCCCCGCGGGGGCTGGGGTCCCCCAGCAGCCTGAGCAGGCTAGGGCTGTGCGGGTTGGTGCAGAGTGCATGTGTGTGGGCCCCGTTGTGTAAGTAGGCAAGTGTGTGTGTGTGTGTGCTCACTTAAGCCGTATGGGATCGTGTGTGCATGTGTGAATGTGAGTGTCGTTCTAGGGGTGGGATTGCATGCAGGCCGTGTGGGTGGTGGGACTCTTGTATTTGGAAGGAGGCCAATGCAGGAGAGAGAGCCGTCAGCTGGCTGGGAGCAAGATTAGGTTTGAAGGGGCCCCATCTCTGCAGTTGACTTAAATGTGACCTCGAGTGAATTCATAGACCAACTCCCCATAAGCAAGCAATATAAAGGGGCTTTGATGCCCGTGCTAACTCCAGAAGAAGATGAGTGAGGCGGCTGGGCTTACTTGAGAGTATTTATTGATGTGTCTCCAGGGAAAACGGCCCCAGGAAGCAATCTCCAAGCTTCTCCCAAGGGACCGTTGGTGTTCTACATAAGCTGGACATGGCTAGGAATCTAGCAATGACTGCCTGGACTGTCCATCTCTGGAGTACTTATGGCCCAGAATATATAACCTACATTCTCCCGCCTGTCCCCACCCTGCCTTATAGCTAAGCTTAGTGTTTCTCTGTGGGTCAGGGAAGCTTCCATGTCCTGGAAGGACCAGAGCACGACTGGATAAGAACTGGCTTCCTGTGCCAATAAAACAGAGGCCTTCAGCTGCCTTCTTATCAGGGATTTTGAATCAAGGCTGGTGCCTCCCTGCTTTCCAGCCTCATACCGGTGTCCACCTGTCCCCTGGACTCTTGCTTCCTAATTGTCATTAATTAGCCAAAGAAAGATACCCTATAGCGCCTTTCTACCTGGGTCTACAAGCCTAGCACGGCTCTGAGATACTTGACCTGCAATTCTGATCAGCTGCCACCAGAGGTCATAATGCCCCCAGCTTTGGTCTCAAGACCAACTGGCTGGGCTTCCTACCCATGGGCTTTATGAATCAGGATCCAGCCTGCTATTTATTCTTTTATGGTTTCTTGGCCATCCACCGCCTGTGGGGGATTCTCTGACCACAGAACCCAGAGAAAACTGATGCAGAAGAAAAACTTTGTCCTTTGGCACAGCATCCTTCTTTAAAAAGGCTGCTTAATTTTCCTACATTCTCAGGTCCCCTAACGGTAAAATACAAGCTACCATTTGCCGATCCCCTGCCTTGGCCCCCGGTGCTGTGCTAGGCCCTGGAAGTAAGTGATTTCTACGCCCCTCTGAAATCAGTTTTTCCAGTGAGGGATCATCATGGCTGTTTGTGGATGCAGAAGAGACGCAGGGACTCAGAGGTGAAACAACCTGTGCGTGGTCACGAGGCCAGTGAGGGGTGGAGCAAGCCTCACATCCAGACCTTCTGACTGCTCAGCACCGCTCTGGTGATCATTCTGAAGGGAGAGTCATGGTGCTGTCAGCCATGAGATATGAGGTGTGGACGTTCGGGTCGACTGTGTTTTCACCACAAGTTCTTGGATCCTGCTTCTGCCCTTGAGCTTTCGATGCAGAGCCTCTGTTTCCTGGGAAGCCACACGGCCTGAGCTCGGCCTTACCGCAGGACGCCGGGTGTGTAACTCACTCCACTTACTGTGATGTTTAGAAGCAAGCAAAGGAAACTTCTCGTGTCTGCATATTTAAGAGCTTTTATTAAGTGGAACAAGCTATTTCTGAACACGAGAGTGGCCAACAGCCTTAGAGGAAATTAAAATGAACCATGACAATGGAAAATTGCACAGGGGCACGGCGGATTCTCTGGAGATAAATACAACAAGCCTTTCAACAGCATTCGGGAAAGACTAGAGATTATGTTGTGAGAGGGGAAAAAAAAAAAGCAAACCATCAGAAAATTAGAGCGCCGGCTGGTGGGAGGACCAACCGGTGTGCTAGTCAGGTCTGTAGGTGCCTGTCGCCATTAAATACTCCCTGGGGTCTGGTGGACAAGATGGAGCCAAAGGAACAGCAGACAGACGGATCTCCACTCGATTCAGCCAGCACTTCTGAACACCCACTGCGTGCAGGCTGTGTGGGTCTTACAGACTGAATCGTGCCCCTTAAAAGACACTTAGGTTAAAGCCCCGACCCCCATTGTGATGGTGTTTGGAGATGGGGCCTTTGGGAGATAATTAGATACAGATGAGATCTTGAGGGTGAGGCCCTCCTGATGGGATTAGTGCCCTTGTAGGAAGAAGAGTCACCAGAGCTCTGTGCCATGTGGGGACATAGCAAGATGGTGGCAGTCTGCAACTCAGAAAGAGGCTCTCACCAGAACTTGACCGTGCTGGCACCCTGCTCTGAGGTCCCACCCTCCAGAACCGTGAAGAACAAATTTCTGTAGTTTAAGTCAAGCCTGTAATCTTTTTTTTTTTTTTTTTTTTTTTTTTTTTTGAGTTGGAATCTCATTCTGTTGCCCAGACTGGAGTGCAGTGACCGCTCCCAGCCACTGCAGCCTCGACCTGCTGGGCTCCGGCAATCCTTCCGCCTTAGCCTTCCGAGTGGCCGGAATTACAGGCATGCGCTACCACGCCTGGCTGATTTTTTGATTTATTGTAGAGATGAGGGCTCGCCAAGTTGCCCAGGCGGGTCTTGAACCCGCGAGCTCAGGCAATCCACTCACCTCAGCCTCCCAAGGTGTGGAATTACAGGCTGAACCACCGAGCCCGGCCAAGCCTGTAATCTTAAGTCTGTGAAGCCTGAACTGATTACTACAATGAGGAACAAAGATGGACACCTGGACCATGACCTCAAAGAACTCTTGGGCCTTGAAAGTTTGTCAGCTGGACCACTAAAGGTCCAACAGATGTCAGCTGTTGTAATTATGATTACGATTCCTCGATTAGCCTGAGCACCTCCCAGGCCAGAGACTATTCATGGCACAGGATAGCCTCTCAAGAGCATGGGGTGGGTGGATGGGTGGATGGATGGATGGATGGATGGATGGATGGATGGATGGATGGATGGACGGACGGACAGACGATACCACCGAAGGCAATAAACCCTGGCACTGAGTGGATGGAGTGGTGGCAGCCAAGTGGCACTGCCCGTGCAAAGAGAAACCCTGCCTTGGAGGCAAATGGAAGGAAACCTTGACCCAGGTGGTCTGTGTCCCTGCTGAGAAGGGGTGTCAATGGAGAACATTTGTCTGGGATCCTGTCTCCCCCACTGAGAGGTCCACAGCCAGCAGCCACAGATGGAAAGCTCCAAGAGCTGTCTCCCAGCCTTCTTCATGGGTGGATCAGGCCCAGCCTCCGCAGGTGTTGGTACAGTGTCTGCCCTAGCCTCTTGTAGCATAGCCCTGAACCTCACACTGCCCTGGCTGCCCACGACCCCTGTACACACAGGTACCCCTCCCACCCCTCTCCTCCCAGTGTCACTCCCAAGGAGGGGAAGTCTATCTATCTGCCCCCAAAGGGTCTGCTTTCTGTCTCTTCTGCCCCTTTCAACCCCTCTTAAGGGTTTTTCTGCTGCCCCTCTTGCCCCTGGGCTCCAGTGAGTTTAAATAGAATCTGTCTGCCCCAGCATGCTCAGCAAAGCCTAAAGAGATAGGCTGGTGCTGAATTATGCCATTTCCTTTAAAAAAAAAAAAAAAAAAAACTGTTTAAGGCAGGGCATGGTGGCTCATGCCTATAATCCCAGCCCTTTGGGAGACTGAGGTGGGAGGAATGCTTGAGCCCAGGAATTCGAGACCAGCGTGAGCAACATAGCAAGACCTTGTCTCTACAAAAACTCAAAACATTAGCCAAGTATGGTGGTGCACACCTGTAGTCCCAGCCACTCGAGGCTGAGGTGGAATGATCATCTGAGCCCAGGAGGTAGAGGCTGCAGTGAGCTGTGATCATGCCACTGCACTCCAGCCTCAGCGACAGAATGAGACCCCTGTTAAAAACCCACTTGAACCACCTCAGTTCTGAACCAAGGTAGGACCAGAGGGAGCACCTCTCCCTCAGGACCCTGCCTGGCTGCCGGTTACTCTCCTTACAGAGAGCCTGAGCAGGCAGAAAGCAGAGGGCGAGCACCAGGGAGCTGGGAGAATGTGCACTAGCCCCTGGTTGCCCGCTTCTGGAATGTTCTGCTGCAGAGCTGTCAGTCCCGCCAAGCTCTGAGCTCTGTACTGCGTCAGAATCTAGGCTTTTGTCCTGAGATGCACACTCAGAAGCTGGCTTGCTTCAGTGAGTCTTGAAGTTCCTGCAATAAAACCGGTTCAGTTCCTTCAGCTGTGCTGCTCCGTCTATAGAGCTGCCGGCCAAGGACATTTGTGCTGCCCTGTTTGTTTCTTTGTCTTGCCTGCCCCTCAGTGTGACTCTGCCACAGTCCACTCTCTTGTTAGGCCTCTAATGAGGTCGCTGAAGATGTCGTGTCAGGATTGTGTTGTTTGGCGTGAAGAGTCGGCCTCTCAGACGACTTCATGCTCAGGGAGTCAGTGCTGTGAGTCACGCGGCAGAGGGTTTTAGAACTTAGACCTGTTCCCTCTCCCTAAAGGAGTCTTTTTGTGTAATAAAAAAATAATAAGGAATTCTCTGCCATGGCCCATGATTATAAAAGGGGGACCTCCGGGGTTTTAATAGGTGTGTCAGGTGGCTGTTGAACAAGGCACCATGGGGGGAGTTGCATACTAGGACTCTGTCTTGGGGTTCTTCCTAGCTCTGGGTGGGTCCTGCACACAAGGAGAGCTTAGTTAATCTTAGACTATCCCCTGGGGAAGGGCTGGGAAGGCCTTGAGGGGCAAAGGGGCCAGGTCAGCCCTTGGTCAAGCCATTCTGAAAAGCCTGCTGCTTTCCCTGGGATCACTGGGAGCCATCTCCGAGAGGGCCCCAGTAGCCTGCTTCAAAATTCATGTTGGTAATTAGCCAAGCATGGTAGCACATGCCTGTAGACCTAGCTACTCAGGAGGCTGAGGCAGGAAGATCACTTGAGCGCAGAGATCGAGGCTGTAGTGAGCTTTGATTGCACTCCAGCCTAGGCAACAGAGCAAGGCCTTGTCTCAAAAGAAAAAAAAAAACCATGTTGGGCACCCAGAGTCCAATGTCCAAGAGCCAGGCCCGATCAGCAGATGTCCAGTAATGGAACCCACACATATCCTCACACTCGCTCCAGCCAGCTCCCTTATACAGAGGGATTGTCCTCACCAGCTTCACTATGGATTTCAAATTGGAAAATAACAAAGGCTCCCGGAAATGGGCGTTGCGTGATGTGCGTCTGTGAGTCTGCAGCTGACCCTGGGGAGGATGAGGGGTGGGCCTGGAGTCACTGCCCGCAGGGCCTGCAGTTGGGAAACGTCCTATCAAAAGCCAGAGCAGGGGCTGCCCTGCCGTGCCTACTGACCCACCCACTCTGGCTAGGTGAAAGAAGAGGGGTCGCTGTGATCAGGAGGGAGCAGCGCTGTCACCAATGGCGAGGTGACCAGAAACAGCCAGGGCAGTGGGGCCTCAGAGCCAGCTACAAGGAGCAGGGGCCATTGGGGGAGCTGCGAGGGCTGATTGAAAGGGGATGAAAGGCCCGGCCCAGCACCACGAGAGCTGCCCCTGGCTCTCCCCTGTCCCCGTCGGTCTGTCTGGGCCACTGGCTCTGACACATCACAGGCATCTGCTGAGGGCCAGGCCTGCCCTGCACCTTCCAGCAGAATGAAAGGGAAACTGATATCAGAGGGGCGCTGAAGCACAGGAAAGGGCTGCTTTCTTTTCAAAGACTTTCGCTTGTGACGGGCTTTTTTTCCTAGGTGATCTTATTTCAAAGCCCCTTTGAAAATTTTGTGGGTTTTGTAGCGGATGAAAAGTTACTTGGAAATGGGACTAAGAAGTTTTCGGTTGAAAGTTGTTAGTGGAAAGTTGAAAGCTTTGAGTTGTAAGGTTCTGCCAGATTTATCATTTCTTTTGTCCACAAGGTCCATCCCCCGGGAGAGGGGTTTAGAGGAAGGGGCTGGGGACTCCGGCAAGGCGCGTTGGCGAGCTCAGCACAGAAGCCAGCCCCATCCGTGGCTGCTGCACGTTTGCAAGTTTGCAAGGGAGGCCGTCTGTGCTGCACTTCAGCAACGTGTCTCCAAGGTACAGGCTTTGATGTCGGAAAAGGGAAAAGCAAACAGACTTCCAGAAGACTATAGAAAGCTGGGCTCTATCAAAGGCAGTGGCTACCGCACAGGTGTTCCATATCAGAAAAATCATTAAGAAAGAAGATGGAGCCCCAAAGGCCCTGAGAGAGGGGGAGGGGGGTTAGCCTGAGCCCTGGGGCATGTCCGTGCCTGAGAACCCAGGACAAGAACAGGAGGAAGCAGTGAGCAGCCCCTGGAAGGAGCCTGGGAAGAGGTTTAGGTAAAGAACCAGGAAGAGCCTTGGTACAGAAACTGAGTGGTGGGGAGTTTCAAGGAGGAAGAAGAGGAAGCCATTATTAGAGACCAGAGAAGAAGGATGTTGAATGTCCCGGCCTTTGGCATTAGTACGTGATGGTTCGTTTAAAGGGGATGGTTTCACAGAAGTGCAGGGGTGGGCAGAGTCAAAGAGTGGAGGCTGAGGGGTAGCCTAGGGAGAAGATCGGCAGAGGCAAGACCCCATGGAGGGGAAGATCACAGAAGGGGGACTCTGGGATGGCAGGTGATGTGGTCAAAGTTGTTTTTCAGTGCCTGTGTCGGAATGCCAAAGGAAAGGGCTGTGGAGAGGGAGAGACATGACAGGGACCTGCAGCATGTTACCAACCTTGGCAAGGGTGGAAGTGTGAGACTGCACAGCCCTGGTTGAGACTGAGAACCTGGTCTCCTTGGAGAGGGCCCAGACCCTGGCAGGGGTAGGGGGAACTTGTCAGTGGTGGCTTAGGATCTGCAGGGTCCAGGGGAGTAGGGAAGATGATGGAAGCTCAGCGTGCTGCCAGGGAGTGTGGGAGCAGCAGACACAGTTGGGCTGGACACAGTGGGGGCAGGGTAGGTTGTGGCTGGTGCTACTGTGCACACCTGGGCAGGGCCTCTAGGTGTTACCTTGACAGGGTGGTGTGGGCAGCCTTGATACAGCTAATCTCATTTATGGAGCTATCAGCCCCAGCAGGGGTAGGCCAGACAGAGGTGGCCTGGGAACATTCCAGCATCCCAGAGCATGTCTGAAGTTCTTAGGATAGAATAGGCTTGGGTTAGAGTTCCAGGTTTGGCATGCCCTGAGTATTTTGGACTCCTCTGGGTCTTACTGCTCTCATCTGTGAAATGAAAGTAAGAACACAGAATTCTTCATGGAAGAAAATCAGCATATGTCCATGCCTGGCATGTAGGAGGTGATCTATAAACGTGAGCTGTTAGGCTGGTGGCTGACCAGGCGACCTCATTTCCTCTGTGCCTGGCATCCATTTATGACTTGGACCCAGTAGAAAGGACACAGGAAGTGGCTGGTGGTTTCAACCTAAAGTATTTGTAGATGACCCTCAGGCCTGGGCACAAAGCCTAGGACCGCAGGATAAGGATAGGGCTGACCTGGGCCCAGATGGGTTCCATGGTTACCTCTTGAAGCCTGGCATGTGGCCATCCTCCCCCAGCCTGTCCCCCAGGGTCTCTCCCTCCTTCCTTGGCCCCTACGCAGACTCCCAGCAGGATCGTTTACCCTCCAAAGACATCATCATACTCTGTAATATGATTGGAATCGGAATATGTATTTTAAATGACAAGATTGAAATTAAAATTTAAATAAAGAATGACTTTTCTATAAGTTGCTCCGAAAGCAGTAATTTAGCAGCAAATTGATAGAGAAAGGTAAGCACTGGTCCTTTAAACCACCGTGCAGTTTCCGGCAGGCGAGCCAGAAGTGTCTCAATTTAACACATCATTGGTTAGTATTATTAGAAATTTCACCAGGCTCTGGAGCGCATTATGGTGGGGCTCTGGAGGGGAGGCCGAGGGCACAGGCCTGGGGCCAGGGGGCCAGAGAGGGCAGCCTCGTTCATGAGGGCAGGTAGGGCTTCGGAGGCCCTCCCTTGGCCCCAAGAGGGGATTTTACTGCGATCATCTTCTCGTTTGTAGTTCAGTAGCAATCAGGAAATGAGAACTAAGAGACCCCTACATGTCATTTGTTCTTCCCAGAGGCCACAGATTTACAACCCTGGTGGCTGTCAGCGTGTCCTGCTGACCCCGTGAAACATAGACTCAGAACAGGAGTCCTCAGAAGTGGCCTCTCTAAGGAGTTGGCTCTCATGAGCCACATAAGCCAGACCCAAACATTTGTCCCAATCAGGAACTGACCAGCAGCTTCAACCCCAAGGGCTCCACGCTCAGGGCACAGGCCTGGGAACTTGGACATAAAGATTCTCACTGCTCCCCAGAGTGAGGTCCGTGGGCCAGCTGCCTCAGCATCACCTGTAGGCCTGTTACAGAGGCACATGTGTGGGTCGCCTGCCCCACACCAAATAAATTGGAACACCTGGGGGTGGGGTCCAGACACCTCCATTCCTAACGACCCCTCCAGCTGCATCTCCTGTACACTCACACCAGAGATCCCTACAGTAGGGGTGGCAGGACACTCGTACTGCACGATCTTGGAATCAGCACTCCCATTGGTAACCTGCCAACACTACAAAGCCCCACAGTCTCGGTACAAACCCATGAGCTATAATCTAAAAAAATCCCAGACAACAAAAATACCTCCTCCCCGTGCCTGAAGTTTCACCGTTGGAACACCATTCCTTTCAAATCAGAGCTGCTTTCCTGGGGCCTCACCTTTGTTGCGCAAGGGTCCCTAGGAGTTCCACACACTCATCTCCAACATCCCAGTCTGAATACATTCGCCACAAGTTGGCCTCCATCGTTCCCCACAGGTGGACCTGGCACCACGAAGACCCCAAGTGCCTTGTGGCGGGGAGGTGGGGAGGAGATGCTGAAAGGAAGTGAAATGCCGACTCTCTGCAGGGAGTGGCCTGTCCTGCTATGCTCCTACCTGGAGCCGGCAGCTGCTGTGATGTGATTCCCCAGGGCAAACCAGGCTTGGTGGCACTGATGGGAGCTGTGTGCAAACCTGCTCTTGCTGTACTCAAAAGAGCTCTTGGAGTGACAACCCTGCAGAGTAAGAAGAAAAAAGAAATGGCGGCGTTCACCACCGACACTGGGCAAAAGGACACCAGAGCCTCCACTGCCCACAGGCTCCCAAATCCCTGTGCCTGTGTCACCAGCTTCTGCAGGGCATGGACTCAGAACTGGGCCTGTCTCCTCACATTGCTCAGCTTCTGGACTCCAAGCGTGTCTGAGCAGCGGGTCACATGCCATGCCCTAGCTGCAAGGGAAGCTGGCAGAACAAGTTTTCTGATGGAGGGCATTCAAAAGGTGCTGGGTAGTCGGAAATATGCCAGAGGCACACGTCATGCCCAGGCCAGATCAGCATCCCTTCTCAGAAGGGGCCTTCAGAACCCAGACCCAGAGAGGAGGGGTGGGCACACCAAAGCGTGTCTTCCCAAATGAGGTGGGTGTTGTGGGGAGTCCAGAGACAAAAACGAGGCTGCAGATCAAGCTCAGATTGCAGCAAGCTCCGGGTTTCCCCCTGGACAACGGCGTTGTCCTCCCTGGGGCTTCTCAGGTTTTCATCCAAGGCCACTTCACACCCACCACCCAGCTGGGGTGTGCTCTGGGAGATGCTTCACTAACTCTGGTTTTAGCATTTATATAATTACAGTCCCTGCTATATTTATGCTGCCCCCAATCCTCTTCGGAACAGAGAAGTACATATAAAACTGGATTTATATGTCAAGAGCAATGCACGAATGACTTTTAGTTCTTTTGCTATTTTGCAACATACACAGTAGACTGTGTGTCCCCCCCCCCTTTTTTTAACTTTTTTCTCTTTTTGTGACTTTAAACAACAACATTTTATATTACCTCACAAATGTGTACACAGGAACTCAGAGAGAGCTCGGCTGGACAGTCCTGCTACTCCCGTGGTGTTGACTAGAGGCCCTTGGTGTTCCGCTGGTGGCTGGTCTGGTCTGGAGGGCTCGAGAGGCTAGAGCAGAAGCCTCGAGGCCTCTTCAAAAGATAGGCCCAGAGTTGGCAGAGGATCATGTCCACCATACTTTGTCAAAAGAATCACAGGCTGGTGTATCCTTTTTTTTTTTTTTTTTTTGGCTGACTGGAAGCTCAGTGCTATGCCGAAGCCTCAACTATAGCAATTCTGGGAGCCCCCTGGCTACATGTCTACAGTTTTCATCTATGTAGCTTTGACTCTGCCTCCATTTTCCCTGGTCAGGCATCCCCTTGTCTTTCATTGTGATTTTATTGTACCTTTTCTTATCTGTAGCACCAGTCCCTCTATTAACAGGGCTGGAAACGAGACAACATCAAAGGTCTGTTCCTTGGGGTCTCTCTCCAAGGCTGTGTCTTCCCACAGGCCCCTGGTGCAAATGTCCCGTTCTGCTGGTTGTAAATTCCTCCAGGGCAGGAACTTGACCATCATGGGGCCCTGGTATGTAGGAGTGCTTCTCAAAGTCTGGAGTAAGGGGGGCACTCCGGGCTCCTGGTGGGGAGGAGGCTCTCAGCTGTGGGGGATGGGGCTGACAGCGGGAGCATTGTGCCCAGTGACGCTCAGCAGAAGGCAGCCCCCACCAGCCCAGTCTGTACCACTTGGTGACAGAGCATCAAGGTCTGCTCGTTCCCATGTAGGAAGCTCATTGGCAGGAGGACACCATGGGTGCTGGCATCGTGGTCCCCCCAGAGGAGGTTCATGTGCACCCCCTGGAAGTGGACTCTGAAGCCTGTGTATCTAGGCTTGACACAGGCTAGCTGCTGTGAGGTCCTTTAGGGGGTGACTTGGGCCCCAGTCCATCTGCCTGGCTGAATCCCACCTAGCTTTTGCAGCCCAGCCCCAGCCTGTCTCTTCTGTAAGCTTTCCCTCACCTCCAGCTTCATTGATTCGCCCATTTCTGACCTCCCTGGTCAAACAGTGGAAGATGATATGTTCCAGTTTCTCCAGGACACGCCCATCCCCCTCCAGCCCCACAGAGGCAGGAGTCACCCCTCAGCACTCACCCCTTCACCATGCTCAGGCATCCAGGAGGGCCGGATGGGTCTGGTGACCAGTCACTGGTTGGGTCAGCATCCAGGGCACAGTGTGGGGTCCCAGCACATGAGGCCCCACAGTGTGGAAACCTCATCTCCCCAGTGAAGAGGACCATGCTGTTTCACAGCTCTGCTCTGTGACTACCATTATTCACTCTCCCTGAGGCACACTCTGTGCATTCATTCATTCATTCATTGAACCAGCAGTGATGAATGTTCCTCCCATTGGCTGGCACTGTAGGTCAGAGGCCCTACCTTCATTCATTTATTCCCTGGGCACCTATGCTATGCCAGGCACCAGCTGTGCCAGGTACAGTGCTGGGCCCCTGCCTTCACGGGGTTTGCCCACCAGGACAGAGTCAGAAACAAGACCCTGTGTACTAAGTGTGCTAAGTACTGTGATTGCTGAGTACTCAGGGACTACAGGTGAGAAGGGATACCTGGGAGGGCCCCAGGGGAGTCCACGTCCCTGTCATCTTTCAAACCTCCCTGTCCATGCAGGATGCTGCTAGCCTGTAAGGCACCTTTGCACCAAGTAGAAAAAAGGGTTCCCTTTGGGTGGACAAACGCGCAAAAAGCAGACTCTCCAGGTTGTTGCAGACTCGTGGGTGCACAGCCTAATGGGCAAAGGGTGTTCATGGGGGGCCATGTGTCTCTGCCTCCCCAGCTGAGTGTCTGTGGCCCTACACACCTTCCCCCACATGGAGCAGGGTCCTTGAAGCAGCTCTGTGGCTGAGTATAACTGGCTCTCCCCAAGTTGGTAGAGTGCCACCCACAGGCCCTCCGAGGCTGCTGCAGGGTGGTGGCTCCTAGCCCCCACAGCCACCCGGGGCCTTTAACCTATGCACTGCCTCACCCAGAGTTTCATCCTTGAAGACCCTGGGTCTTTAGTGTTCTTCAGTCGCTGAAAGAAGCGGGATGCTGTCAGCCACCGTAAAAATGTGACCTTTGAAAATTTACAAGAGCTCAGGGTTTAAAAGCTGCTGCGTTAATGATGCATCCTATTAGCATCTGGTTAAAGGGAAGCCCAGAAAAGCCTGCTCAGGCCCATTGATGGGCAGATAGGGCCACTCCATGGGGCCGGGCAGGGGGAGGCGCTCCTGGTCTGCCTTTCTCTCTGATGAATGCTGTCCTGTCACTGGAGCAGAAGCCATGACTAGGAACACTAGGGAAAGACCAGAGGTCTGTGTGGCTTCCCTGGTGTCCCAGGAGAGGGGGTGAGGTGAGGCCCATTCAGCCCTGCCCTTCCTCCCCACTGCCTGGGCTGAGTTCTCCTAGTAACAGGCTTGTGTTGGTAGTCCCCTGCTCCAGCAAGGAGGTGTGTGAAGGCCTCAGGGAGACCTAGGCTTTGAGGAGACCCAGAGCCATGGGGAGGAGACGTGGGGGTCTAAAACATGGGAGGAAAGGGTTAACAAGAGCTGGGTTCGGTTGGGCTCAGTGGTTCAGCCTGTAATCCCGAGGTTTGGGAGGCTGAGGTGAGTGGATTGCCTGAACCCGTGGGTTCGAGACCCGCCTGGGCAACTTGGCGAGAACTCATCTCTACAATAAATCAAAAAATTAGCCAGGTGTGGTAGCGCACGCCTGTAGTTCCGGCTACTTGGAAGGCTGAGGCGTAAGGATCGCCGGAGCCCAGCAGGTCTGGGTGACAGAGTGAGACTCCAACTCAAAAAAAAAAAAAAGAGCTGGGTTCAAAGGTGGAGCCACAGACCTGCACACAGTCTTCTAGTAGCCTTCAGAACCTGAGAGCCACGCAGGTTTACCCCAGAGCTCCCTGCAGGAGGTGGGGGCTCTGGTCGGGCTATGCGAACTCACACATCACCAGCTGCTCCCGGCATCACCCACCTGGGGGCCCAGGCTGCTCAGAAAGGGCACACCCCTTTACCCAGGATTTTTTTCTGGAGAAAGTGGAGGAAGGAATGTCATTTCATTATTTTAATAAAATAAAATGCCTGAACTGCGTGTTGCTTGTAGCTTCTGATGTTGTTAGCACTGAGTAGAATGTGAGTAGCCTTATTTATCTTTGCTAAAGAAAAAAAAAAAGACTCTTCTCACAGCAGAGCTGCTTTCTTGTACATAAGAAACTGCTTGTAGTATTCATGAAAGACACAGCCAAACAGCAGCCCACTTAATCTCCTCCCAGCCCATCTGGGCCCGCCTCTGCACACCCGGAGCCCCCAGCTCCTTGTTCGCGCCGGTTTGGGTTTGTGCATCTCAGCTCTCCGCTCTCTCAGCTGCCGCTCGAGGGCAGGGCTGAGTCTCAGTCATCTGTGTCCCCAGAGCCTGGGGCAGACCTGGAGCCTCAGTACTTGTTTGCTGAATAAACAGTCAGCTAAGAAACAAATGAGCAAGCAAGCGAGCTGGCAGGAATGTTTTGAAACCAAGGGCCTGAGTGATCTGTGTTGGAAAGTGAGCAGTTTTTGAAGTTCAAAAACTCCCCCAAGTTTAAGGCAACCGTTGCAACTCCTGACATTTTAGAGCTCAGAACCTTCCCAGGTTTGGATTCTCATCCCAACTCAAGGAGACCCCAACTTCCTCTCCTGGAGGCAGTGACGTATTCCAGGGCGAGTTTCCAGAACCTTCCCTACCCTCAATTACGAGGCCGGGGTGTGGATGCTGATTCCGCAGGGAAGAGGGTCTGCAGCACCCTCTCCTGGCAGGAGAGGTTTCTGTACTGTCAGTGCAGGGGGTGCTGGTCAGGAGACTGGGGTGTCAGCATTCAAACTTTGCCCCTCTGCAGGGCTCCGAATGGGACTTCGCACAGAGTCCCTGCCTCCAGACACCTCTGGTTTCAGGGGACGCAATCTCTGTGCTTCTGCGCCACCAGGAAATGCCTGGAAATGCAGAGAAGGCTGCCGAGTGTGTGGGTGCCTTCATCCTTTAGACAGGGTGCACGCTAAAAGCTGTCTACTTGGAGAATGCCGGGAAAGCCATGCCATTGTTCTGCAAGACTACGAGTGTGGCTAAATCCCCAACCCCCTCTCTCACCCCTCCTCCCAGCTCCCGTCTGTCGTCCCACAGACAGACACGGGGCAGGGGCCTCTGATAAGGAAACGGGGCAGGGGCCTCTGATAAGGAAACTTGTCCGTTGAATTGTTCTTTCCTCAGGAGATTTGCTCTTTTCCTTTGTTTCTTGCTCTGTTCACAGAAGCAAAGCATCTGAAATGCAGGCCAGAGATAAAGTGCAGCCTAATGCAATTAGCTCAGAACAGCCCACGGGTCCTAATGGGATGCGGCTGGCTCGTGGGCTCCTCCCAGCAGGCCTGAGTGCAGGCGCTGTGTGTCATCTGCGTTATGCATGAAAGCCCCAAGTGTTGCTGGCCTGCCTGTCCACACCACTCCTTCCCACCCACCCCATGCCTGGCTTGGGACCCAAGACAACCACAGTGGTCAGTGCAGGCACTGGTCAGAGGGGCCCAGCAGGGAGCTCTGCCTCCCACCCCCTAGATCCCTGGGTCAGGTCCCACAGAAGTCTCCACAGGGACTGACCGTGGCCCCCACCTGAGAGAGGCCTGCAGGTGCCACTTGAGGTCCTATGGGCTTCTGTGATCATCTCTGCCTGGCCCCTCATCCCATCTCACCTGCCACCCCAGGCCTGGTTAGGCTCCGGCTGCACTACTTGGAGCCGTGGTCCCTCTACCCGAGGCTACCTCCACTGGCACCCACACCCCCTTACATCCCAGGTATCCCATCCAGCCACTCCAACATGCTTTTTAACTTTCTTTCTTTCTTTCTTTCTTTCTTTTTGGCTAATTATAGATAATAGCCATAGGGGAAAAATTGCAAATATAGACTAGAGTAGACAGTGGAATAAAAGTTACCCATGATCCCCTGACCCAAGGATAACAGGCATGCTGACATTTTGGCCATTTCCCTCCTATGCATATCGTTTGACATAAGCACGTTTATGTGGGGAAGTCATGTGTGTATTCTTTTGCGACCTGCTTTTCTCATTAAACATTATAGTGCAAGCATTTTGCCATCTCATTAAGAATTCTTAGTAAACATGATTTCTGATGCCTCTATAATGTTCCATCTGTAACTCAGGGAGACCAATGCTGTCCTGATTTTGTTCTCACCCTGAGGTTTGTTTTCTCATGCATCTAAAGATCTAAGCCAGAGAGTGGGCTCACAGAGCAGAGAGCCTGCCTTCTTCCTGTGCCGAGGACCCAAGGGTCCCAGCACCTTCCTGGGAGCAGGGACTGAGCTGTTCCCTCACAGGCCTCGGCTCCCACCCTCCTCATTTCTCCTCCGTAGGACGTTTGGGCCTCAGAGGCTGGTGTGGGAGCAGGATGGGGAATGTGTAATATCCCTCACCTGCCACTTGATGGTGACATCTTGGAAAGCCATCCTCTCCCATATCAAAGGGCCAGCAGATGGAGACACAGAGGATGGGCTGAGTACACAGTCAGTGCTCAGCACATGTCCTGAATAAGTTGGTAGCATTTGTGTTGTGGTGGTACACTGACGATCCAAGGGCTGGGGAGGTCGTCTCATGGCACAGGATGCCCTTTCAGCTATGATAGCACAGGTGGTATGAGTGGCCATAGAGTGTGCCCACAGAGGCTCTGAGTTGTATGTTCCAGAGACAAGAGCTTAGCAGAGGTCACAGCTTCTACTGGGTCCAAACCTCCTGTCATTCCCCCTATGGGCCTGGGTGTAGGCCTCTGGCCCCATGGCTCATGGCTGGAGCACAGACTGCAGGAGTCTTATTCTGGAAGATAGGTCCCAGGGTAGCCACCCTAGCCAGACTGGGCTCACCCTCCCTCCTATCTGCTTCCCACAGGCTCCCGGCATCTCCAAGGCAGACAGTCAGTCCCAGGGACTTGCGACCAGCATACGGTGGGGACAGACACCCATCAATCAGTCCACACCCTGGGACACTGATGAGCCACCCTCCAAACAGATGAGGGAGAGCGACAATCCAGGTATGTACATCATTGAACGACAGAGACACCAAAATCCAGGGCTGGGAGGGGGTTAGAATCTTCCTGGAAACCCCAGTTCCACATCAGGTCCCGGCCCCGGGGCCTGTAGAAGCCCCAGCCTCGGGCTGGCAGGGGGACATGGGGGCACTGTGTATAATTCCTACCCCTTGGTTTGCTCCTCGAGAAAGGATTTTGGAGAGCAAGGGAGTGGGAGTGACATTGTAGTGGTGACTCTGAATTGACTTCAGGTTATTTTGAATAGTCATTCCCAAACCTCAGTATTCTGACTCATAGCACATTGCTCAAGTCACATCTTCCCTTGAGACTCTGCCTTTCCAGCGGTATGTGAGCCCTGGGATGTTCTGCCCCAGGGACTGGGAGTCTCCGCCTCCTGCAGCATTCCCATCCTTCTTTGGGCAGCTCCAACCACAGCAAACACCCTCCCATCTATCTCCTGCTGGTCCCGAGCTCCCTTTAGGATACCCAGAACACAACAACTCTACAGATAATCTGGAGACCCCTTGCATCTCCCTCTCCGAGTCTTTTGCAGGATAAACCCACGAAGCCCTTCAGTCCCACCTCAGAGCCCATGGGTTCTGGTCCCTTTGCCTTCTGGGGAATTGCCCTGCTCTCTGCCTCCCTCTGGAAGTGCAGCACCCAGAACCCAACACAGCTCACACAGGGCCTCACCAGCACATTTTTCCTTCTGGGCCCACTGATCATTGCTCAGCCAGTGGCTGTGTCACATACTGTCTTAAAACCCCAAGACTGTCCCAGCAGCTACCGTTATTCCTGTCATTTCCTCACAGTCAGGCTCAGGCAACTGGATTTGGAGGCCCAAGGACAAGGCCTCCTCAATATCTCCCCATCCGGCTGTTAGGATCGCTTAGCCTCCAGCTGCTGTTGCTGACCTGTTCCTAACCCTCCCAGTTATGACGTCTGCAGACCTGGCCATGTGTCCCACGTTATCACCCAAGCCACAGATAAAAATGCTGGGCAGGACTTTCTGCGTATGACTGGAACCTCCCTTTAGGTCTCTCGTACCCCTTTGGGCCACTGCCCAGTCATAAATAAGTCGCGTCCGTGGCCCTGCACCTCCATGTCTCTGCCACAGAGTCATCTGGGGCCGCCACAGAGTCATCTGGGGCCTCCCCAGTAATGCTCTGAAGTTCTGATGCATTTTCCAGAACCCTAGCTAGACCTGGAAAGAGCAGAGCTTGGGATGGCATGCTCTGTGCTTAAGATACCCAGGCTGGTTCTCAGTGACACCCCCTTCCCTTCTTTGGGCCTAGGTACCACCCTCCTAGCACCCATTCTAGAACCTTGCTGGCATTACTGACCTCTGTGGACTTCCATTCGTCCCCAACCTCTCTCGCCATCAAAATCACAAATACTTATCACACGTCTACTGTGTGCCCTGTTCTGTGTGTGGTGACAGTGCTTGCAGTCATCCTAGAATGTCAGGGCCACCGTGCCTGCTGTCCACGGGGACACGGGCTCCAGAAAGGCTGTGCCCAAGGTCTCTTGGCCAGGAGGGGGCAGACCCAGGATTCACACTGTGGCCTGTGGGACTCACTGCCAGCAGATGGCTTTCCTTGTGGACAACCCCTCAGAGACAGTGTCCCCGTGGTCTGGTAGTCACCTGCCATGCTGGCTTCTGCCCTGCCTTACTGCCATTTTGTTTCTTGGAGAGAGCTTTCAGATCCCCCTTCTAGCCTCAAGACTGGTGGTGTGAGCACCTCTCCCACCTTCACTCTCCTTCTTCCATCTCCTCATCCTCTGTCCATCCAGAGAAATCACAAAAGCCAAGATAGCATTTGAGCGATGGAGCCAGACCTGGGCTCATTGAGTCGGAGATTCCCCAGACTGGCCTTCCATGTCATGGAGTCTTCTGGCTTCCCTCGCCAGCCCCCTTGGGTCACCTTCTCTGGCACAGCTGGCCTTGCGTCTTGTATTGGCTCTCAAGAGCCATGTCTAGACCCACTTATTCAACCAGTTTTCTTAAAAGCCAAAGTGCACGGGTTCAAGACCCGCCTGGGCAGCGAGACCTCATCTCTACAATAAATAAAAAAAAAAAATCATCCAGACGTGGTAGCGCATGCCTGTAATTCCAGCTACTTGGAAGGCTGAGGTGGAAGGATCGCTGAAGCCCAGCAGGTCAAGGCTGCGGTGGCCAGGAGCGGCCACTGCACTCCAGTCTGGGCAACAGAGTGAGACTCCAACTCAAAAAAAAAAGCCAAAGTGGGCTTCTCTTGTTCCCCCTATGGCTGGCCATGGGAGTTTACTTAGCACAGAGCCCAGCTACCCCAGCAAGGCCCTGCCAGCCTTTCCACACGACCCCTGCACCCCTCTTCCTGGAAGGACTTTGCCCGGCCCCAGGTTTTAGTGCTCTTACCTGAGGGCCCAGAAAACCCCTCCTGTCTCCACCATCCAGCTTTCTCCCTGCCTTCCTCAGACAGGGAGTCGCCAGAGAGGGAGGAGAAACACCAATGTTTATGCAACATTGCCAGATACTCTGCTAGTTTTGTTTTCCTTTTTTTTTTTTTTTTTAAGATGTGGGATACAATTGAGGGTTAGGTATACAAGTGTTCATTATGCAGGTACCCTTGTTGATGAGGTATGCCCCCCACCTCCCCTGACAGATTCCCACTACTGCCGATCCTGCCCCCACCCTCCCCTGGCATTTTCCCACTACTGCCAATCCTCTGTCTTATTTTCAAACGCATTTTCCCCATTCATTTCTTCCCAGTAGTCCTGTGAGGTAGGTATTGTTCATTACATTTAAAGGTGAGAAGAATGAGGCTCAGAGAAGATAAGTAACTTGCCGAGGCTCTTAGCTAGGAAGTAGCAGAGCTGGGATTTGAATCCAGGTCTCTTCAACAGTCTTTGGTTTTTTTCTCTGCTCTGTGGCTTCTTGCCTCCCCCTGCAGGTGTTGCCTGCTGCTCTGAGCCACATGGCCATCTGTTCATATGCCCCTAATGCACTTTCCCCAGGCTACTGGCCTCACAGATTCCTAATCAGTAAGTTCCCGGATGCAGGTGTCTCGTCTACCTCTGTGACCCAGTACCCGGCACAGGGCCTGGGACAGTCAGTGTTTGTTGAGTGAATATGAAGCGGGCAGATGACATTTCTTCCATCTCCCTTGCAGGCACAGGGCCATGGGTGACCACGGTGGCCGCCGGGAGCCAGCCTGCCCTGATCGCACACTCCTATGGAGTGGCCCAGCCTCCCACCTTCAGCCCGGCTGTGAACGTCCAGGCCCCGGTCATTGGGGTGACCCCCTCACTGCCTCCCCACGTGGGGCCCCAGCTCCCGCTGATGCCAGGCCACTACTCGCTCCCTCAGCCGCCCTCTCAGCCACTGAGCAGCGTGGTGGTCAACATGCCTGCCCAGGCCCTGTATGCCAGCCCTCAGCCCCTGGCCGTGTCCACACTGCCCGGTGTGGGGCAGGTAGCCCGCCCAGGACACACCACTGTGGGCAACGGCCACATGGCAGGGCCCCTGCTGCCTCCGCCGCCACCGGCCCAGCCGTCCGCCACTCTCCCCAGCGGTGCCCCGGTCACCAATGGGCCTCCCACGACTGACTCAGCCCACGGGCTACAGATGCTACGGACCATTGGCGTGGGGAAGTATGAGTTCACCGACCCAGGGCACCCCAGAGGTAAGTCCCGCTGCCCACGTGCCTCCCCGTGTGCCCATGTCCGTGCCTCCCTGCGCGGTCGCTGCAACACAGTCAGGACAGGACCGTGCTTCGTGGCAGCTCCTTCACTGGCCTCACCTAACCTGAAGGCTGCAGTGGGGCCTCCACCTGCCCAGACAACTGGCCTGAGATGAGGGAGGGGGTGGGGATGTGTGGAGGACAAGACAAGGCAGGGAAACATGCATGGGCAAGAAAGGGGAGACCAGGAGGAGGAAGGAAGGGAGAGCCTGCAAAGTTCAGGGTCCTTCTCCCTCTGGCCCAAGCCCTGGGGTGTTCTCATCTCTGATCCCCAAGGCCAGGCTAAGCACAGAATGAGCAGAATCATCTACTCCTCTTAGGGCTCCACAGAACAGTCCATTTGGGGGCCTTCTCCATTTTCCACCCTGAGGACATTAGGAACTTGGACTGTCTATGTCCCTCCTGGGGAAAGCACCCTCTGCCATGCCATTGGTTGAGAGAGTGCCCAAGACATTTAGTCCAGCCAGAAGCATTGCCAGACCATCCTGAGCCACGGGAATTGTTTTGTTTCCTGGGTTCAAGGATGGCTGTGTGAGACTTGGAAAGAGCACCTCCAGCCTCGGCCTTCAGTGAACCCCCTTCCCCAGCACCAGGGGAGTGTGCATGCCAGGAACTCAAAGGCAGATCCTTGAGAACAGAGCCAGGACAGGAGCGTGTCAGGGAGCTTCCGGCCTTAGGGTTAGGGCGGAGGGCCTCAGGAAACAGGCCTCACTCTTGATGTATGTCTGAGCAATCTGTCCAGGCTGGAAGGCAGGAGGGGACGGGAGGACCAGGGGCCATAGAGGTGAGCTTGCAGGGTTCATCTGCCCCATTCCTGCCAATCCCTTGGTACTCCAGACAAGCAGAGCCTCTGTGCTTGCTGAGTGCAGGGGGCAGGCTGCCGGGCCACCACCAGGTGCAGGCAGAAGGGGTCAGGAGGCGTCACGGTGGACGATCTGCCCCATGCAGCATCCACACCACCTTTGAAAGAGGAGAGTAGATGGTCCTAGAAAGTGTGCACATCTGTGTGCACATTCAGCCTCCCTACTTAAAGCCCCTTGAGATCGCCTTTCAGAGGGCCCTGCCTCTCAGCAGATCAATGAATCCAGCAAGCCATTCTTTCCCGCCTGCTCTCACAAGTCTCTATCATTTCGAGCAATTTTCAGGCCTTGTCAAGCATCCCAACAACAAAGCCCATGTCTGGATCTCTGTTGGATTTAATTCCCAATCTGATTGAGCCCTGACTGCCTTTGTTTTGGAAATCAGCACTAGTTTTAAATGACAAAATTATAGAAAATTACATCTAAATTCTGGTAAACTCTTGCTTTGTTTAAAATCTTTTTTTTTAAAAATTGACTAAATTGATTTCTTGTTTGAATTGTTTTGGTTAAGCTCCCTCTCTCTTAAAAGAAAAAACAACAACAACAACTTCCAGTTCAAGTTCATGAGCTGCCAACTCTGTCACACTGGACAGTGAGAGTTCCGGCTGCTCCCAAGGCTGTGCCAAAGCCCGAGGCATTGGGCAGCTTCTCCTCTCCCCACAATGGGGGGCTGTAGCCCCTCTGGGGGGCCTTCTAGAGCCTAGATAGGTCTAGATAGGTCTTGCTGTTTTGCCACGTTCCAGGCTTGCATCTAAGAAAAAGAGTTGTTCTGTGCAAAAAGATAACCGGCCCAGATGGGACTGGAGTCCCTCATTTGGGGCTTAGCACTGAGCTGGGATCAGCCCCACCAAAGCTGCCATGTGCAGACGAATCTGAACATCCTCTGCCCTGTGCCCATGAGGTCAGAAAGACGCAGATGGCTGGACCCCTGTGCCTGCTGGGTCAGTGACCGTTTCAGAGCTGCTCCTGTAATCTCTGTGCAGGGTCAAGGATGTGAACCATCCTCTGTGGTAGTCCTGAGCCTGTGGGTGGGAGGGAAGAAGAACGAGGGGCCCTGCTAGGATTCCCTCTGCCAGGCCCTGCTGGGTTGACTGTCTGAGTGCTAGGTGAGGGCCAGGGACAGGGTGGGCCTACAAAGAGTCCGTGGCTCTGCCTTCTGGTGAGCAACTCTAGTCAGTGACAGCGGGTGACCCGTCCGTCATACTGATTTCCAGAGGTTGCCTATTTCCCCAGAGAACAGAGCTGGCTGTTTCCCCAGAAATTACCTTTAACTTGCTTCTCTATTTACGGCCTCATCAGCTGATTTATTCCTGTATATTTGCGAGGAGGAAAGACAATGAAGCATACATGCACAAACGCCTCAAAATGCAAGCCTGGGTGGGTTTTTTTTTTTTTTTAGTAATTTCTCCTTTCATTTCTGATCTTAAAAGCCTTTATTGCTGAAGCTATAATTTGTCTGTCAGATCTAATGTCAAACAATTGCATATTTTTTAAAATAAGAAACCCGAATTTTGAAACCAAATCTTTGAAACTTGCTGTGTGAGAGTCATGTTCCTGACAGGACCACGTGGGTTTGGATTTGGGTCACTTTTAATTTTGCCCCTAGGGATTTTACATCTCTGTAGCCCAATTGATTTCACACTCCTAAATGACAGACAGCTGGCTCCAGGCAGGAACAGGAGGCTCTGTGTGATGGCATCAACACAAGTCAGAACTCCACTTTGGAAAAAAAAAAAAAAAGAACTTTCGTTTTCTCCTGTTCTCTGTTTGAAACCTTGCCCAGCATTATAATAAGATCCACCATGGAATGCCTTGAGATCTAGCTCATTAAAGGCCCTCGATTTTTCCTACTATTGTTTGACGTGACAACCTGGCCTCTCCCGGGGTTGAATAATTATGGAGAGACCCCCTCCATGAAGAGAACAGGTCTTGCCAGCCAGAGGGATGGGCCACTGGTATTTTTAGACTTCATTAGTGCCCTGATTTAAAATTTCACTTTTTGTTTCTCGTAATTATCTTCCAATCAACTGAGCTAAAATTTCAGTTGGGGCTCTATTAGTCTGCCTTCCCAAAAAGGGTGTTGGGACTTTAAAACTTAACCAATTGAAAAATAAAGGTGTTGTGGAAATGCTTTTTGATTTGCAATAGGTCAAGCGTTTGTCTCTCATCTGTGACTGGAGAAGCTGGCTTGCGTGCAGTTCTCTCTAATGAGTGTTATTTAAATGCATTGAGCACATATAGATTTTCTTAAGAAACTTACAAGATAAATCTTTCTCTAAGAACAATTTGGGGGTGGGAGCAAGCTGTAGAATTTTTTTTTAGATGATATATTGAAGGCTAATTAAAAATAGATTTCATGTGTGCAAAGTAATAAGGGAGGAAAAAAGAATTCGTTGCATTTGAGTCCTGTCATAAAGTACCTGAAACCTCCGCTTTGCCATTGTATTGGAGTCCCTGAGCTAATCCATGGGGAGAGATGTGGTCAAGCTCAGGCCTTGGTGAGACCCGAGGTCAATGTCACTGCCCCTAGTGCCCCATGAACCCAGCCATGTGTCCCTGATGACAGAGCTCACAGCAGAGGAGTAGGCTGTGGATGTAGTTATTTCTACTCCTGCCGTCTTCTACAGATGATTTGTGGTGGCTCAGGTCTTGGCTGGAGGCCTTGCAAATCTCTAGCTCCTGGCCTGGTGGTAAGCTGCAGAAAGGCTATTGTGTTTTTACCTATGCCTAAGAGTGAGAGGCCAGACTGCACCTGTTCCCAGGTGCTCCTGGACCAGAAAGCAAAGTCCAACTAGACCAGGGCTGGGAGACAGTTCTCTTCTGACTTTAGCTTTTGAAGGCCTAGGCAGAAGGGCCCTTGAAGATCCATCTACAGGGCCCAGCCTCCCCGTCCCGGGGCCGAGGAGCCATGCTGGGAGAGGGGGCTCTTCAGCCCCTTCCTGTGGTTCCCCATCTCCTCCTTCCCATTCCTGCTCAGGATCTCGCCCACAGAGCTCTCTGTCTCCACTGCCACACTGAACTTGGACAGCAGCTGTCCCAGTCTCCACAGGTGGCAAAGACGGGATCTTGTAAAACATACTTGGAGACACAGGGAATAGCTGTGTGACTGGGCAAGCCTCCCAACCTCTCTGAGCCTCTCTCTCTTCGTTCTTTAAAATGGGGGTGTCAATGCCATCCTCACAGGGCCTAGGGGAGGACTGAAGGAGATTGTGGACATGACTGTACCAAGCTCTGTGTCTGCTTAATACTGGAAACAGCTGTTATTGTTGACTCTGGCCCAAGGACCAGAGAGCTTCACAGAGAAGAAAGCTAGTGAAGGGGCAGAAGGCCAGGCAGAAGAGGAGGAAGCCCATGCTTGTTCACAGAGCTGGCAGCCCCTGGCCAAGTCACTTAACCTAGGGATGACAAGCCCAGCCCTAAGAGGGAGGTTGGCTGTGTCACTTTTGGGGCTTCAGGGGGATTCGGGACTGCATTCCCCAGGCGTGGAGCCTGGCATAGACCTGATCTCTTCTGGCCTCACTCTTCGTGTCCAGGCCACGTTGTTGCCTCTGCAACCTCAATACGTACTCTGGAAGAAGCTGGGAGTGCATGATAAAGCTCTTTGCCCGCTCTTGGTTAGGCCAGAGGCATGAGATGTCCAGACTGAAATTGTCTTCCCACCGACCTGTTTTTCCTGTCTGTATCTCAGAAATGCCATCATGAATCCACCTAGCATACAAACTCAAAGCCTGGAGTCGTCCTTGACCTGCCTCTTGTCCTCTTCGTGCTGTGGGTCTGAAAGCTCAGTTGATTGTGGTTCCTCTGTCTCTCTCCTCTCCTCTCTGTCCCCACCACCACCCCTTGTCGGGTCACCATCACCTACGGCCTGCACGCTGGCCTCCAAGCCCACAGTGTGTTTCCTCCAGTCTGGCTCCATGGTGCAGCCAGAGTAGTCTTTTCAAAACATAGGCCTGGCCCCACCACAACCCAGTCAAATGTCTCCAGCAGCCCAGCTGCTCTGGGGACAGCACCCAGACCTGATGCGGGACGTCCCCAACCGGCTCCCACCTGCTTCCTGCTTCATCCTTTGCCGTTCTGTTCACACCAGGCCTGGGGCTCTCCCCATCCACCTGTGCTCTGTGCCTCAGCCGAGAGCCTGCGAGGCCTGTTGCTTGTTCCTACGTCATTCTCCCAGCTAGACTGTGGACCCCTGGGGTCAGAGACCCAGGTATCCAAGCCAGTGCCTGCACTAAGACACTCAGGAAGTCTGATGAATGCAGGCCCAAAGCACCGGCTGGGCATTATCCACAAAGGCTTGGTGGCCTCTCTCTTCCCTTCTCGTGGTGAGAGCAGGTCGGTTCTCAGGACCCCAGGCACAGAGGAATGGAAACGCCCTTGTGAGGCTTCACTCCACAGCAAGTCACCCCCAACACACACCTGTCCCAACCTCTGGGGACAAAAGCCCATCTATTGCAGACTTCCTTCTTTACTCAAGCACCTCCACCACAATGCCCAAAACATAAAGGATCTGGAATTCTGCCCCAGTTTCCTCATCTATAAAAAGGGGATAATGACAGAACCTGCTTCTGACAGTTGCTGTGAAGATTAAGTTATTTTGCATAAAGCCCTCAGAATACTGCCTAGCATGTGGTAATTACTGTGAAAGCGTTTTCTTTGGTTATTTTCACTACCAGTACCAGGGCCATCTCTTAGTGTCCATGGTCTCTTAGGAGACCAGGTTAATATGACAAAGCCAAAGACCAGTTTGCCTCCCAGAGTCCTAGGAGAGAGCGTTAACATCATGATGTGCGAAGCACCTAGTTCCCAAGGATCCACAGAAGAAAATTGCCTTCTGGCCAGGCATGGTGGCATGCACCTATAGTCCCAGCTACTTGGAAGTCTGAGATGGAAGAATCGCTTGAGCCTTGGAGGTCAAGACTGCGATGGCTGTGATTGTATCACTGCAGTTCAGCCTAGGCAACAGAGTGAGACTCCCGAGTAAAAAAACAAAAAAGAAAAGAAAAGAAAAGTGCCTTCTCCCATTGTCACATGTCCATCATCTGCTTGCTTTAACAACCAGAAGGAACCAGCCTGTTCCTGGCCTTCCTCCTAATTACAGGGGCTATTTGTCTTGGGAGAGTTCCTCCTGTTTTCCTCTCAGCGTCCTGGGAGGTTCAGCTTGATATCTTGGTGCCAGGGACCCAGCAGGTATTGGGTCCTCCTTCACACCATATCACTAGATGGGACAAGTAGTATTCTCTGGCTCTTACAGACCAACCCACCAAAGCTGCAGGTGGAGAGAGCTGGGTAGGAGGATGTGCCTGGCAGCATGGAAGGCAGTCGGGAGCCCAGATTCTGTAGCAGACTACTTGGGTAGAATTCAAGCTCCACCACTCACTAACCCAGTGAACTTCTACTGGAAAACTGATGTCTCTAAGCCTCAGTTTTCTGATCTGTAACATGGAGATGATAGTGCCAGTGTCAGAGATATGCTTTGAGGATACTATATGTAAAGTCTATTCTTTTTGAGTCGCGGTGTCTCTCTGTCACCCAGCTGGAGTGCAGTGGCATGATCACAGCTCACTGCAGCCTCTTCTGGGCTCAGGCAGTCCTTCCACCTTAGCCTCCCTAGTAGCTGGGACTACAGGTGCATGTGGTGGCACCACATGGGGCTAATTTTTTTTTTCCTGAGACAAGCTCTCGGTATGTTGCCCAGGCTGGTCTTGAACTCCTGGGCTCAAGCAATTCCCCTACCTCTGCCTCCCAGAGTGCTAGGATAACAGGCATGAACCACACACCCAGCCTGTATATAAAGTTTTAACACAGTGTATGGCACATAGGATGCTCACAATAATGTTATCCACTGCTGTAAAGCCTAAAGAATCCTGGAAAAGAAATAGAGTCTGGGGAACCGTAGGCTCAGGACCTCCACTGCTTTTAAAACAAGGTTGTCCAAAATAATCTCCCAAATCCAACTGAACAATCCTCAAAGTGGATCTGGAACCAAGCCCACATCCCACCACTGCTATACCTTTCCCCTTCCCAGGCCCCGCTCTCAACACGTACCCCCTCTCCCAAGAAATGTGTATCTCAGAGCCGATGCAATCCAAAACCCCGTCTGCACAAGGCCTTCCTCCTCGCCTGGACAGCACTTGCCCCAACCCTGCGCAAAAAGCCTCCTCCCCTTCACAGGGCTCTGTCCTCCTGGGGTTTGTTAATCAGTCATCAGAGGGTTGTCCGGGGCTTAACGGTTTTGTTAACAGATCATTGACTGTGAGTGAACCAGACAAGCGGAAAGATGCCGCAAAGGCAGCCAGACCACCCGGGACGGTGTCATCCTGGGAGCAGGAGGTGACCCTGCCACCCCAGCCTGTTCAGCAGGGCAGAGCAAGGCACCCTAGGCCCTCTCCTCATGGTGCTGGCGGAGTATGTGGACTTTCAGCCCCAGATCTCTCTGCTGAGCATCTTTGAGGTTAGAAGTCCTTCTCTGGCCCCAACTGTCCAACAAGCAGGGCCAGAGGAGTCAAGATGCTGATGGGAATGAGACGGCTCCTCCAATGGGAGCAAACAGGGGAACATTCCTATCCTGTGCTCTTCAGAAAATAGTGCTGGCCCACAGCAGGAAGCCAGCTGCCCTGATCTCAAGCACTGTCTTCTCTCAGGAGTGGCAAGCCCCAGCAGACACCAGCAGGGTGACCCATGAGGTTCCAGGTCAGTGACACACAGAGGCCACTAAAAGGCTTGAGTCATGGCATGTCACTTCCCTTTCTGCTGCACCACCAAGTTTTTTTAGTTTGGTTTGTTTTTTTGCATGAGTTGAGGTTTCACTCTGTTGCCCAGGCTGGAGTGCAGTGGCACGATCACAGGTCACCACAGCCTCAGTCTCCTGGACTCAGGCAATCCTCCCACCTCAGTCTCACAAGTAGCTGAGACTACCTGTGTGTTGTTTTTTTTTTTTGTAGAGACAAGGACTCACTATGTTGATCAGGCTCATTTCAAACTCCTGGGCTCAAACAATCCTGCTGCCTCAGCCTCCCAAAGTGCAAGGATTACAGGCATGAGCCTCCGTGTACAGCATCACCAGGTATTTACTGAGCCACTAATGCGTGTGGTCTCAGGCACACTGTGTGAAGACCCCACACTTGGCTTCTGCCATGAGCCAGGCAAAAGATCCAGGCAGGATGCCAGCTGTGTGCCCCATGCAATTCTTGACTCCTAGGCCTGTGGTGATGCCAGGCCCTGGGAGAGAGGAAGGAGGCTGTCCTGGGAGAGCAGGGGGAGACCAGGAGGTGCCAGCAATAAGGACTCCAGAAAAGAGAGGTCAGTGTGGACAGAGCCTTCAGGGCAGTCAAGATGACAACAAGGAGACAAGGGGAAAGCGAGTGACTCTATAAATGCAAGAGCTGGGGGAAAAATGCTTGGGGGAAGTGCCAGGGCACAGGATTATGTTTTTCCAGTAGATTCATCTATCACAGAGTCTCAAATACACATCTACTGAAATGGTGTGCAAGGCCTGTCCTGATTTGAGACAGGGTCAGCTTGTGATTTAAGCTTACAGGCCCAAGAAATCCCTTTCTCTGAACACTTGGCACACCAAGTCCAGGAAGCCCACTCGGGCTACTCAGCTGACTTCTTTACCTGGTCAGCCAGCATTTGGTGGAGTAATAATCCAAGGCTCTGGATTAGAGTCCATTCATCTTCAAGGTCATCTGGTCTTGCCAGGTGAAGACCTCCTGGATCCTCAGGGGCTTTGACCTGGGTAGGAAATGCCTGGGGGCCCTTAACCCCTGACAAGGAAATAAGGTGCACACATAGGGGCCAGAAATTCTTTACAAACTTTGCTTTCTCCTGTTGTGGCACAGGCTTCATGGCGAATTTCTTGTTGCCTTACCACTGTTCAGACATCCAATAGCTACTGTCTTTGCTGGGAAAAGCATGCCATGTCAGGCTGAGCCCTGGAGTCCTTTAGAGGCTGGGGATGAATTTTGAGAAAAGACGAGCTGGGCCACGGTGTGGAATGCATGCTGCTTGTCCCCATGTGATGTGGGGGTGGGGTACATGGTCTCACAGATCACGAAACAAAACTGGAGAAAACGTGGCATAAAACTGGCTCAATGAGAAATGACTTGGTTGAAATTACATTCTATTCAGGAGCACACTCGCTATTCTAGAAATGTAAAGGGTAAAAATAAGACAAGCAGAGTATTTTAAGAGCACAAAACACTGGATAAATTGCTCAAAGAAAAAAATGACCAAAGGGTTGCCATCTATTGAAATAGTTGTCATTGCCTGTTTTCTTAGTGTAACTCTTTTCTTTAAAAAAATTTTAATATATATTTTTATGACTTTATATATATTATATAGGCCATGTGAGCTGCGATCATGTCACTGAACTCTGGCCTGGATGACAAAGTGAGACCCCCAACTCAAAAGGAGATTATTTCCTTTTGAAGTCTAGGAGTTAGGTGTATCTCAGCCCACCTCCCCATGCTGATGCCCCAGCTGTGCTCTCTGAAGTGACTCACCATCTCCTTCTCTATTGGTGAGATTATTATATGTATTATATATTATAATGTATAATATAATATATGATATGCCATTTATAATATACTATATATTATGTTATGTAGTATATTATATAATAAATATATTATGTATAATTAATATATTATATTATACGTGTATAAATATTATATGATATGTGTGTGTGTATATATATATATATTTTTTTGAGGGATGTCCAAGTGTTTTCATTGCACCATCAGACAAATGCTCATGACCTTCCAAATCTCCTGGAAGCCTGTTGAACAACCAAGCACAGCACTGGGAACTGTCTGATTTTGTCCACTGGGCTCTTACTACCTTGTCCTCCTTCTTCCAAGTGACCTCTTGGTATCATTGTTCAATGTCTCAGACCCAGGTCTACACACAACATAAGTGCATATTACCTTTTCACCAACTTCTGCAAGATCAATGTCAAAACCATATTTTAGTCAACTAGGGGTAGCTCTGCCATCACAAAATACTACAGACTGGGTAGCTTAAACAACAAATATTTATTTTTTCACAGTGCTGTAGGCTGGAAGTTCAATGTCAAGGTGTGGGCAGGGTTGATTTCTGGTGAGGCCTCGCTCCTTGGCTTGAAGACAGCAGCCTTCTCACTGTGTCCTCACACAGCCTTTCCTCTGTGCATGTGCACTCCTGGTGTCTCTTCCTCTTCTTATAGGGACACCAGACCTATTAGGTGAGGGCCTTACCCTTATGACCTCATTTAAGGCCTTTTCTCCAAATATAGTCACATTGGGGGTTAGGGTTTCAGCATATGAATTTGGGGGAGGCACAGTTCAGTCCATTACAGTCTACATGTCCATCCATGACAAATGAAAAGGGTAGCCCACAGCATATTACTATGTAGTTGCAGACAATGTATGACTTCCAACTGTGGGCATTTTCAGTGGCTCGAACCTTTTCATAAATGCATTCTGGACATTTTTATCTTGGTTTACCTGCAAGTGGTCACTCTGCCCCCTGTTAACTGAGCACTGGCTATATTCTCATTATTAGAGTCAGCCACACTTGGGGTTAATTCCTTATTTCTATAGAACCTTCATGCTGGGCAGGATCTCAGAAGTCACCTGATAGAAGCAGGAATCTACCATCACCCCTAGGAGCTAAGTTGGAGCCACTGATTGCTAGACAGTTTGTCCTGTTAAATGGTCAAGAGCTGTCTTCCTGTAACTTCCATGGCCCTGCCCTCTGGAGCCATCCAGGGCAAAGCTGGTCCCTGTTCTACATGACAGCCTTTCACATTTTTGAGGAGGGCAGAATTTCCTTTTCTGCAGTCCAAATATCTCCAGGGGCCTCAGCTGTTCATCCTGTGAAGGGTCCCTTTACCACGCGAGTGTCCTCCTTGGCCATGCTCCAGCTTGTCAAGTGCTTCTTAAAGGGATACCAGATGACAGGTTGGTGGCTCAGGGAGAGGGAACTGTCACCTCCTTGGTCCTGAGCATCGCCTGGCAGATATTCTAACTTTTCTATAATGATTGTGTGTTGGAAACACACATTCATACATGCACAGGCACACATATACACCTAAATTTCTAAATTAAGAGAAAAGGAAAAAAAATTATCTCCAGAGTCTTGCTTTCCAACACAGTAGTTTCTTTAAGGTCTCCCTCTCCTCTTTTTTTTTTTTTAAATCAGCAAGATTGTTTGTGGATCCTCCACCACACCCTTCATTCCAGCACTTTTTTGTCCCAGTCAAGTCTCAGGAGCAAGTTACCCTTTCACTGAATTTTAAAATTATTTCCTTTTAGGCCAGACACAGTAGCTCGTGCCTGTAACCCCAGCACTTTGGGAGGCCGAGGTATGAGGATCACTTAAGCCCAGGAGTTCAAGACCAGCCAAGGCAATATAGTAAGACCCCATCTCTACAGAATTTTTTTTAATTAGCCAGGCGAGGTGGCATATGCCTGTAGTCTCAGTTACTTGGGAGGCTGAGGCAAGAGGATCACTTGAGCCCAGGAGTTTGAGGCTGTGTGAGCTGTACTCTGGCCTGTGTGACAGAGTGGGTGACAGAGTGAGACCTCCAACTCAAAAAAAAAAATCTTCCTTTTGAAATTTAGGAGTTAGGTGTATCTCAGCCTACCTCCCCACCATGATGCCCCAGCTGTGCTCTCTGAAGTGACTCACCGCCTCCCTCTCTGTTGGTGAGAATTTATTCCTAAAGCAACAACCCACCTCTCCTTTCAACACCTCTCACCCTCATACCCCACCACCATAGTGAATGTCAGAGTAGGATGTTACCTTAGAGGTCATTTAAGAAGACCTCGTCATTTTACAAGTGGAGAAACTGAGGTCCAGAGGTATCACCAAGATACCACATTTCTCCCAGAAACTGTTGCTAGAAAATTCCCTGTGGGACTATTTCTGTTCCCTTGGTGCCCTGTGGAATTACTTTATCTGCTGCTAGGAGCTGTCCAGCCTGGAAGCCTTCTCTCCTCCCACAGACTGAGAACTATATAGAGATAGGCCCAGTGTCCACACAGCTGCCCTGGGCCTGCACATGGTGCCCCCGCAAGCCTACCCAGGTGGTACACGCTGCCAGACTGCCGGCATCAGAGCCGCACATCCCACCAGGTGCCGTCTGTGCTCAGTGGCCGCTCCACAAGGAATGAACGAGAGGAAGAGCAGGGATGAGACACACACCACTCACAGGTGGTGCCAAGATGTGCACAGCGCCACATGGGCATCAGCCATAGCCCCAAAGGATGTTTTGATGGGGGAGAAAACGTTGTCCCAAAAGGAGAAGGAAGGATGACAAGGGCAAACTCTGACTCAGGAATACAAGGAATACAAGGAATACAAGGGCCTCATCACTTCCCATTGCTGGGTGCTTCTCTGGAAATGTCTGCTTGGTGTGCAGAACAGAGTGCTACCCTTCAGGTCTCTACAGATATTGGGTGTCTTTTTGTGGTGATGGTGGCTTTTAAAAACTGCTTTTGGCTGAGTGTGGGGGCTCATACCTCTAATCTCAATACTTTGGGAAGCCTAGGTGGGAGGATCACTTGAGCCCAAGAGTTTGAGACCAGCCTGAGCAACATAGTGAGGCCTCTTCTCTACAAAAGAAAATCAGAAAATTAGCCAGGCAAGGTGGCACGCGCCCATAGTCCCAGCTGCTCTGGAGGCTAAAGTGGAAGGATCGCCTGATCGTGTCACTGAACTTCAGCCTGGGCAACAGAATGAGACCTGGACTCAAAAAAAAAAAAAAAAATAGAATTTAGAAACTTTTATATTGCAAGACTTTCAGTAAATTGAGGTCCATTTAAAGAACTCAACCCCTTCCTGGGAACACAAATTCCTTTAGAGGTCAGCCATGTCTCTCAAGCAGAGTCTGGAGTACCTGCAGGCGCCAGGCCCACCGCACCCAGCTGGCATACCTGGTTTGCCTTGCTTTCTCTTCAGATCCCAAATAGAACCTGTTGCTGGGGACCTCAGAGGCCCCTATGTTTAGGAATCACCATGGTGATTCTGAAGGCTCTTCGTCCATCTGGCCATTTGAACAGGCAGGTTTCAGAAATTCTGATTGATCCAAAAATAATTTCTGTATTTTCAGTCTTTCTTTTATATGGAGATGTTCATTACCTGCAGGGTTCCTAATTAATGTTGCTGGTCCCAGAGAGCAGGGAAGTAGACATATGGCTTCCCCCTGGGTTTTTGTAGTAATGAAGCTGACCTTGCTGGGTGGTCTTAGGCTTTGGGGCAGGAGCTGCCATTCCAGGGAAACTGGAGGGCAGAGCTGCTGGGTGCAGCCTTGTCTTCTGGAAGGGAGCATGGGGGGGCGGTGCATGTATTGTATGTACTTACCACTTTATAGTCATTATATATTCACTCTGTGTTTATGGATTCCTGGCAGCTGCCCTGTGAGGCAGATTCAGAGCTGGAAAACCAAAGCTTGGGTAAGATACTTGCCTGGGTATAGGTGGCAAAAGAAGAGTCAGTCTCAAGCCTACCTGCCTCCAGTGCCCACACTCCTGCCACCACGCCACCCCTGAGGCTTCCTCTTGTGGCCTGTGCTGTCACTAGGCATGTCTGGGCTGAGAATGGGCAAGTCCCACACTGATGCTTTGTATCTCCTAGAGTCATGTGTCTGATACTTCTCAATATAAATTGGTGATTCTTGGGTTCTTTCATTATCTCTAAAAGTGTCTGGGATGGATGGATGGATGAATGGGTGTATGAATGGATGGACAGATGAATGGGGTGGATGGATGGATGGATGGATGGGTGGGTGGATGGAGGGGTGGGTGGATGGGGGAATTGATGTACAGATGGATTAATAGGTGGGTGGGCAGATATAATTCCCAAAGTAAATCCACAAGGGACATTGGACCCTTTGGAGGAGCTGCAGAGGACTGGCCACCCCAGAAGCTGCCAGAGCTGGAGAGTCAGGTGGCCCTGAGAATTCCTTGCTGTTGCTACATCTCCCATGCCTTATCCAAAGTATCACCAGTGCAGTAAAGTTAATGGAGCCAGTCATCCTACAAAGTAGCCAATTCCATGCAAAGATGATATATCTTCAGAGTTGACGAGGTTTATTAATAGTGTGTATGCCCTTTTATTTTTTTTTTATTATTTTTTGAGTTGGAGTCTCACTCCATCTCCCAGGCTGCAGTGCAGTGGCATGCTCATAGCCACCCCAGTGTCCACCTGCTGGACTCCAGTGATCTTCTTTCTCAGCCTTCCAAGTAACTGGAACCACAGGCACACGCTACCACGCCCGGCAAATTTTCTATTTGTTGTAGAGATGAGGTCTCACCATGTTGCCCAGGCTGTTCTCAAACCCACGGGCTCAGGCAATCCTCTTGCCTCAGCTTCCCAAAGTGCTGGGATTACAGGCTTGAGCCACTGTACCAGGTCGTGTATGCCCTTTTAAATGAATGAAATTCTTGAACTCTGCCATACAGCTATACATCTACCTAGAAGTAGTTATTGACACCTCATATCTCTGTCTCCAGTGAACAAGGAGCCACCAGCACAGAGCTACAGTCAAACTGGCTTCCTGCCAACCTCTAGCACAGCCTCTTGTCCTTAGCAGTCTTCTAATGAGCTCAGTACAGCTGTGGGGACTGGACAACCTCGTGGTAAACAGCTTGAGGAAGAAAGTGATACAAGTGACCCATGGGTCTCTTGAAAAGTAGCCAGCCAGCCCACAGCCTTTAGACCCAGCCTAGGATTAGTCAGGAGAGACACACAAGAACACAGACTGCCAGCACTTCACAAATGACCACCGCACAGGTGGAGCTGGCACTGGATGGTCCCCAGGCTTGGGGAAGGGGACCATCAGTTTCCACAGTGTGTAGATCTGAAACTAGCAGAGCAGAGGCACAAAGTCTGGCTGCAGCCCAAACAAGAAGCATCACGGCATGGCCCCTGGGCCTCCGAATCTGCACCAAAGCTCTGCCCAGTCTCTGACTCCTCCCCAGTTAACACCACTTACAGTTGCTTAAGAGCACAAAGTGGCACTTGTTGTGCCCACAGAACATCTGCTGAAGACAAAACTTGTGTTTATAGCTCTTCACTTCAAAAGACTGGCCGTGTTATAAAAAGAAAGGGACCATCTGTCCCTCTTCTGGACCCCAGCGCCTCTTGGAGAAGATTTCTGTGCAAGAAGGCAGTGAGAAGTCAGTGTTGACTTCAGGGAGCTATTTTGGGGGCCGGAAAAGAATAGTGCCTACCCGCCAAGGAGACTGTAGCCGGCAGATGAAAGCCACCTCTGAGGAGGCCGCGATGGGAGATGCTGGCCTGAAGGGCTGGCCTGGAGGAGGTGGGCTGTGCTTCAACGATGCTGCTTGGCTGTTCCGGCAGAGCAGAGACCCTGGAGAGGACGACAACCAGGAGGCCCGGGGGATGTGAGGGAAGGCAAAGGGGAAGGGCTGAGATATTCTGGCTCCCATGCATGCATGAGAAGTGGCATCAGCAGTTTGCTTTGCACAGAATCAGCTATGTCCGCATCATCCATTTGCCTTTCTCCACCTGGCTTCTCGGGCCTTCCTTATTTGCAAAGCCTCTAGGACAGCTCTGTGTCTTGGGAGCACCTTAGGCTGAGCAATCTCCTTCCAGAATACGCAGGTGTACCATCAGTCTGGGAGGCCTGTTTCACGCTTGTCTGCCTCAAGCTCCTGGACACCAATGCAGAGAAGTCTTGTGAGGGCCCAGTAGATGCTGGCAGTTGTGGGGGGGGGGGCATGTGTGAGGCAGAGTTGAGGTGACACAAGGCGGAGCCTTCACAGGGGAGGAATTTCCCAGGCTTCCTGGCCAGAAACTCCTAGCCAAGCATCTCCAGGCTGAAGCTCCCGCAAAGAGGGCTGTCCTTCCCCGCCTTCACAATGGTGTTGCAGCTCATTGGTTCTGAACAGCCATGTCCCCTCCTTCTCCCCTCCCCCAACAACAGGAAAAAATTTGGTTTCTATCAGAGTTCATGTAAATTCCAGAAAGCTTTGGTCTATGAGCCTCTAGTCTTGGGCTTATTTTGTTCCAAAGGAAAACCCTGTGTCCTGGGGTGGAAATGGGGCTTTGGGGTAGAGGCCAGAAGTGGAGTCCTGTGAGGACACCCCTTGTTCCCTTTTCCTGTTCATCTCTGACGGGGCACCCCTTCTGGCTCTTCCTGGGCCGAATAAATTTGAGAGCTTTCTGAGGAAGGTTTGCAAGTTTTCTTCCGCATCCTTAAATGTACTGAATTCCCCTGACTTGGGCGCAAGCATTTAGATTCTGAGGATGAAGGAAGTTCATGGTGTAGTGTATTCAAGGCTCTCGAATCCTAAAAGGTCACGGTCCTTTTATTCTTGCCTCTTTTCACTTCTTTACTGTTCTTATTGATTTCTTCGGGCACATAAGAAAACGGTAGGCAAAGCCCACCACTTCCATGAAAATAAAATATTCTGCAGTCAAACCACACACCATAAAGAAATAATTGCAGTCTGTATATATTGCTAATGGACATCTCTCAGCAATTCCCTGTCTCATAAGCTTTAAACACAGACATTAGTATAAATATGCAGAAATCCTCATTCGGGCAAATTACTCTGCATTTCTGAACAGAAGGAAGATTAACCATGTGCTGATATCTTTGAAGGAGCTCACCAGAGCAGGAAGAATTCACCGGTCCTCTCTGGGAGGGGGAGGCTTGGGACTCCCCGAGAGAGTCCTGGCTGGCATCTCCTCCTCCTGGGCCCAGTGCTCCCCTGGAGGGTTGAGAGTTCTGCTTCAGGAGCAGGAAACCAGCCCCACTCCGGCGGGATCAGCCTCACTGAGGTTAGTTGGTCACCTTGGCATCCTGCTTCCTCAGCCTCCCAGCTTTCTGAGGCTCTAGCAGGAGTAGGGATAGGGAAGCTGAAGATGAATTTTTTTCACCTGGCCTCTCAGCTGCCTGACAGAAGCCCTTACAGATGTCTCAGGCCTTAGGCCCCTGGGCTGAAGCAGTCCTGAGGAGCAGGGGAGGTTGGCTGGCCACAAGGGCTGCCTCATGAACTGTGGGCTAGTCTCATGGTCCATCGTGGGAGGTGAATTACAAGCTAGTCAGGAGTCACCACTGCATGGCGCGTAGAGGCCTTCTGGTTGTTTGTTTAGTGTTCACCTGCCTTTCCCATGGCAGAATTGGATTCAGGGGGAGGGAAACTCAACACTGACATTGTGACGCAAAGGAAAAGGGACGTGGGCCTCTCAGACCAGGTGCTGCAGACTCGTGGCTTTGCCTGGCTCCTGCTGGCTAGCCAGTCAGAGGGCCTGGGAACAAGGTACTCCTCACGAGAGACCCATGAGGCCCTGTAACATCCCGGTTTTCTAGTCAGAATTCTGAGGCCCCAGCCTCAGCTTCAAAGAGGAAGCCCTCTCCTCAGCTAACCCCAGCACATACTTCACTCATCCTGCTTACCAGCTAGCATCTTGATGGTCTATTTTCATGTCTGTCTCCCCCACTCAACTGCGAATGACTTTAGAACACCCCCGCCACTGGCCAATTTAGCAACTTTATATGAAATGTAAAAAGGTACCCTTTTCTCAAGACCCTTGCCTGCCACCTACCAGAAAATTGTCATCGTAACTAAAGAAACCTACGATGTGAGTGAGGTGTATGGCACCCCCTGGAGTTGTGCAGTGTGCAACTTGAGCAACCAGTAAGCAGCAACCCTGGGGCACTTATTTGAGATCATTACCTTCCAGATGCTCTTCTAAACATGTTCCGTGTATTGACCCATTTAATTCTCACAACAGCTCTGAAGTGGGTACGATCACGTCCCCCATTTACAGATTAGGAAACCTCGGCTCTGAAACATGGGGTAACTCTCCCATGTTTATCCAACTGGTCAGGGACAGAATCGGGATGGCTACTGGGCAGTCCTCAGTCCCAGAGCCCATTCCTTTGCCCCCCCCCATCCACTGTTACATCCTCAGCACCTAGTCTCAGGTCTGACCATGTTTTCAGTGTAACCACATAGAGGGGCCTGGCTTTGGCCCAGTTCGGCTCCCCCCTGCCCCCACCCTGAGTCTTTGCTTCCCCATTTGGGAAACGAGCATGGGAGGAGGTGCCCTCACATGTTCCCAAACTGTGCCGTCACTGAAGAGCCCTGGGCCCCCACAAGGTCATCTGGCCCATCAGTGCCTCCTGACCAGGGCCCTGCAGACTCAGTCCACCTGACCAGCCTCAAATGGTGGAGCCCTCCTCCGGGCCTGGCCAGCCTCTCTTTGGTCTCAGTTCTCCCTCCCACCCCTCAGAGCTCCCCTAGGTGCCCATGCTGCCTCCTCACCTTCTCATGCCTCCAGGCCTGCCCCTCCCACCACTCCATAAGTGGCTGTCTGACCAGGTCCTCCCCTGCTCAGAACCCTTCAGGGGTCCTCCTTTCTCACTAAGCCCTGGCCTGTCACTCAGGCTGCTGCAGCCCCTCAGGCCCATGCGTGACAGTGCTGCAATGTTCACAATGTCTTCCAAACCACCCCTATCCAGACCTGCCTTCAGCCCGTTCCTCCTCCAGAAAACCTCCCCAGATCCACACAGCATGGAACTTCCAGGCCCAGGGTGGACATAACTCTTCTCTGTGACTCACTCTTCTCTCCAAACAGGGGGCTCCTGGGAACGAGGCCAGGCCAGAGGCCAGGGAATCCATCTGACTAGAAGAAAGCCTGTTGTATCACACCCAACCTCACCCAAGGTGTGGCTCAGGTCAGCCCAGCTCCCTGCCGTCTCCCCTCAGCTGAGACTGGTTCCCATCTCTTCTGATTTACACGGATACTCCCACCAGAGCCGAGGCAGCTTGTGCTCCCTGGGAAAGTTGGGCGTGGCCCCATCAGGGTTTCCCAACCACTATCTCCAGAATACCTGTGGCTGCCAAAAAAAGACTGGCGTGCCTGCATGAGGAGCTGCAGAAAACAGAGGTGGATGTTCCTGTCAGAGAGGCTGGGAAGGCAGGAGAACTCCAGGAATCAGAATATTCTTTTTTTTTTTTTTTTTTTTGAGACGGTAGCTCACAGCAGCCTCAACCTCCTGGGCTCAGGTGATCCTTTTATCTCAGCATCCCGAGTAGCTGGGACTACAAGTGCATGCCACCCTGCCCGGCTATTTTGGTGGTATTTTTTTGGTAGAGACAAGATTTTGCTATGTTGCCCAGGCCGGTCTTGAACTCTTAGACTCAAGCAATCCACCCACCTTGGCCTCACAAAATTCTGGGATTACAGGTGTGACCCACCACACCCAGCTGGAAGTGGAATATTCTGTCCCAAAAAGGGCTGGTTCTCACAGACAAAAAGGGGAGAGGGGCACATGTAACTGTCCCTACAGCCTCCAACTCGTGAGGCTCCAGCTCCCTGGGAATTCAGGTCCTCTCCAGGGGCAGTGGCAGTTGGGCCCATGCAGGAGCTGGGGGTTCACCAGCCTCTGCCCCATTGAGTAAGAAGGAAAGAAGCTCAAGCTAAGAGGGTCCCATACCCCAGCAAAGCCTCCTGAAAAGCACCAGCTGCATCCCAGCCCCCAGACAGATAGCACCTGCACACAGGGCCTGACCCTGCCCTGCTGAGCTCTAGCTGGGACTTGGCCTGGAACCCTCCTGGTATGGACAGGGGCAGGGGGGACATGACTATATAATCCCCTCCCCGCTCCCAGGACTAGATCAGTTATCTGGAAGGATGTGGCCTTGCCCATGGGGGAGTATAGGTGCCCCCACAGGCCCTTGTCCAAATCCAAGAGCAACCCCCAGGCCCAGTAGGAAGGGAAGAGAGATGATGCGTCACTGCGGCCTGAAGCTCTGAAAAGCTATGTGCTGGGAGCTCTGGGACACCTCTCTGCATGGCTGCCCAGCCCTCCTGAGCCAGCTGAGCCACCTGCCCTTGTGAAGGGGACCTCTGGTGGGTCACCAGATATCCTCTAGCATCCGTGCTCCAGGGGGCAGGGCTTTGGTCTTCTTGTTCATTGCTGCATCCAGTGCTTGGCACGTGGTAGATGCTCAGCAAATACTTGTTGAATGGATGCGTGAGTAAATGAGCAAATGAATGACTGTAGCTGAAAGGGATCAATGCTGCCCGGTCTTGAAGTACAAACCTCAGGTGCTGTGGGCATCAGAGCAGGGAGAGTGGAATCTGGGAGGGCGGGTAGCTTCCACAAGGACACAGAGAGCATCTCTGGGCAAGAGTCATCCCGAAGAAATCCGTCTTCTTTCAATCATCAGTTTCTGTAATCTTGCATAACTTCAGATGTTCAGCTGTTCTGCCCTCTCACATTCACCTGCGTAGATATTTCTGCAGGGTTTAACCTTACTGTCGTATTCTTGCCTGGTGACCATAGGTATTTCGCTTTTTGATGGACCTTTGCTCTGGGCAGGGCTATACCATGCTCCTGAACAACAAAGAGTTCCTCTTTCTCCCGAAGGGGTTTGTTGTTTGTTGACTGACTGTAGGGGCTCTGGTCAAGGTAAGTCCTTGGCCATTTTAGGTCTTGGCAGTTTCTAGCTTCTGGTCGCTGGTGGTTGAGTTCACCAGCCCTGCCCTGCAGGTGTCTCCTTGCCTTCTTCCCTTCCCAAGAGCTTCCTTCATCGCCTCAAGGACAGAGCCTAGCTCCACACCGCTTCCAAGCCCCTCTGGGTTTTGCCTCTGCCCCCTCCTGGGGGTCTCACCCAGCCGGTCCCACCAGCCAGTCCTTCATCTGGCCTCCCAGGCCACCTCTACCCTGCATCGTAGGCCATCTACAACCATTCCTTTGTCTATATCATGACTGTCAATGTACGCCAGGGACCCTGGGGCTCACCTTCCCAAGGGACCCCTACATCTTCCTGGGCCCTGGGCCTGCCCCGTCTTGAGGAAGATGTCCAGGGTAAGCAGGAAGCAGTGAAATCCAGCGGGTGAAGCCATAAAAGCAGAGTTTGGAATTAAGCAGAGCTTGTTTCAAATCTTTGTTCCGCCACTCACTCGCTGTGTGGCCTTGACCACGTTATTCTCAGGGCTTCGTTTTCCTCGTCTGTGCAATGGGGACAATCCCTCCTACAGCTTCCCTGAAGATGAAAGGAGATGACGTAATCAGCCCGTCTCAGAGGGGGCGCAGGCTTTTAAAGTGCGGTAGTTCCCCTCCCCCCCCACCAGTCCCTATTCCTACCCCTGCCCCAGCTGAGAATAAGCCGGAAACGCCGCAGGTCTCAGATGAGTACCCCAGAGTCGGAAGATGATTGAGAGCCGCGGCGCGTAGCGAGCATCCCCAAAGTGCACTGGCTTCTGTGTTTACTGGGGCTTCCGGGTAGGGGGTCCTCCTCCCTTCGCCGGCCTTAAGCCCCAGCCCCGGTGCCCTGGGGTCTCAGCGAACCCGGGTGGAGGTGCCCGCGCAGGGGCGGGGCGGCGGCG
>NW_007252331.1:1692755-1849302 GCF_000164805.1 Carlito syrichta
GGGCGGGACCGCGGGGAGGTTCCCGGGCGGGAGGGCGCGCGTCTGCGGACGCCTATTTGCATATGCGCACGCTGGATATTTATAACTTCTCTTCAGCCAGTTCCAAGTTATTGATGTCTTAAAGTGACTTTAATCTGAGCCTTCTTTTCTCCAAATGGGCTTTTGATTTCCGGAGTGATATTCTACATGGCTGTAAGCTATTGACTGAGCGATTGCCGTTGTGTTCTTAATGTGCTGATGCTGAGAATCTGCGATATAAATAAACTTCCTCTGGTAGAATCATTATAAAGCACAAGCAGCAGAAATTTATGGAAAGAACAGATTAAATGCTTAGACTTAAATTCTTCAGTGTGCTGGTTGCCCTAAACTGCTGTGTCTGGAGTTTGGGCTGCTGATTCAGGTGGAAAAAAATCAAACGGACACATCGCTTGTCGGTGCATTTTTACTATGATCTATTGTGTTGCCAGAAGAGAAAGCTCAAAAGCTGCCATTGATAATCCTGGTTAAAACTTGGAACATAAATTATTAAGACGTGTAGTTTCTTTTCCGAGTGGTTGGGGACTGGGGCGCGTAGCACAGTAAAGAAATATAACATCAATATGTGCTTATGCATTGTAATGTGGGACATTTTTATGCCCATAATAAAACATTCCGCCTACAACTATGTTTACGAAAGCAACAGATAGGAAGATCCATAATGCCACTTAATAGAGTTAATCACCTCCCATCGGAACATTTCAAAGGGGTTTTTATTGCATGTTGAAAAGCTCTGACCATAATTAATACTCCGCACTGTCAGGTGCCAATCAGAGAATTGAAGGCAGCAGAGAAAACTTTCTAATACACTGGAGCAGGGAGGGTTCTCAGGACTCTGTCCAGTTGTCTGAGCTCCAGGTTTTTAAATCAGGAATTTAGCTCCTTGGTTGAACTATGTCAAACATTGGGCCCTGGCTGGGGCTTTGGGTTCTGAAATTTTAAGCTCTGAGGTCTAAATATAAATTCTGAGTTTGTTCTCATTTCTTCTGGGCTTTGGACTGATCTGAGCTCTCAACTTTTAGAGTCTGAGTGACCCACCTGGGTCCCTGGATCCTGAGTGAGATGACCCCACAGCCCATCTATACCCAGGTCGGGAGGCAAGGATAGAGGTTCCTCTTTTGAGTCAGGGACTCACTCTGTCACCCAAGCTAGAGTGCAGTGTCACCACCACAGCTCACCGCAGCCTCCGCCTCCTGGGCTCAGGCAGTCCTGCTTCAGCCTCCCAAGTAGCTGGGACTACAGGCATGCGCTACCGTGCCTGGCTAACTTTTTGATTTCTTTTGCAGTGATAGGGTCTTGCTATATTGCCCAGGCTGGTCTTGAACTCTTGGGCTCAAGCAGTTCTCCCTTCTCAGCCTCCCATAGTGCTGGGATTACAGGCATGAGGCACCACACCTAGCCAGAATAGAGGTTTCCAAGTAGTCTTGGGTTAGCTTGCTGTCAGTTTGGTGAGTGCTGTTGACTGTAGAAATGTGTACTGTGTGCTCTCCCTGCACTTTTCCCCGTTCCAGCCAGTTTTCCACAAAGGGAAGCGCAGGACTCGTGTGCCTGCCCCATGGTCAGCCTGTGGATGAAGGCTGGTCCCTCAAGACAACAGCCTGGCGTGGGACAAGACCCTAGAATCATTGGCAGGACTCACAGCCAACCAGCCAGGAGGCTCCAGGGCTAATCACACCCCCTTCCCCTCCAAAGGAGGTGCCTTTATCTCCTTTGTCCCTTATCACAGAACAGCCAGTGCCTGGAGCCACAGGGAATCTCCCAAATAGCCCAGAAAAGCACGGCAGGTGAAGGGTCAGCCTGAAATAATTAAAGAATAAAATTGCCCTTTAAAAATTCCTTTCTAGCTGGCAAGAGGGAAGCAGGCAACAGGGAGATAGTACCTCTGAGGCCTGGGCCCCTCTCACATGCCTGGGCAGCACCCCTGGGATGATGGCTGGTGGCTGAACTGGAGCCAGCAGGGACTTGGGCAGAGAATGATCTGAGTGTGAGAGCTCTTTTGCTCTTGAAGTTAGGCCAGCAAGAACTAAGAGTGACTACTGAGGGCAGTGAGGTCAAGCTCTGTCTTCCAGTACTCCATGGCAGACTTCTCTCCACCGGGCTGGAATCCCAGGGTGTATTAGGGATTGGATGGGTATGGGGTCCCCAAGGGCCTGGATATTTCTGTGCCTGAAAGGCTGCTGTAACAGGCCTTTTTTGAGACAGAATCATACTGAACTGACTTCTGGTGCCCAACTCGCATGCTAGTCACTGAGTTTCCATCATGACCTGAAAGGACTGATATCCCTCTGCCACCTTCCCGCCACTAGCTAAAAGTGAGACCCAGGCTCAGGTGAATGTGCCTTTTCAACCAGGGAACTGTCTTAGTCCATTTTGCTCTGCTGTAAAGAAATAACTGAGGCTGTGCGTGCCTGTCATCCCAGCACTTTGGGAGGCCAAGGTGGGAGGATTGTTTGATGCCAGGAGTTCAAGGCTAGCTAGGCAACATGGCAAGACCCCGTCTCTTGTGAGCAGGCATCACATGGCAAGAGAGGAAGGGAGAGAGAAGGGAGGTGCCAGGCTTTTAAACAACCAGATCTTGTATGAACTAATACAGCAAGAACTCACTCATTACCTCAAAGAAGGCACCAAGCCATTCATGAGAGATCCACTCCTTTGACCAGACACCTCCTGCCTCATTGACCCAAATCCACTGCTATAACCCAAACACCACCTCAACATTAGGGATCACAGTTTGACATGAGATTTGGAGGGGACAAATTTCCAAAACTCTCTCAGGAACCTCTTCCCGATATGGCTGTGCCCTGGGTCCATGGAGGATGCGTTCTACCCTTGCCCTCTTGAAGGCGAGCACTATGGTAAGGACAGGCATGTCTCCTCCACCCCAAGCTGTGCAGGAAGTCACAGGGACAGCTGGGGAAGATAGCAAGGTATGGCGTTGTGGAGGAAACGCCCATTCCTTTCACTAGACAACAAAAATGTAATGAGCACCCACCCTGCATAACAAACCAAACTCCTGCTCTCACGGAGCTCACACTCAAGCTTCCCAAATCCTTCCAGATGGTTATGACATTCACATCCCAGGTGCAGCAACTGAGAAATAAGAAAGTGTAGGCAGGCATAGTGGCTCACGCCTGTAATTTCAGCACTTTGGGAGGCTGAGGCAGGAGGATCACTTGAGACCAGGAGTTTGAGACTAGCCCGAGCAGCATAGCGAGAACTTGTCCTGAAAAATCAAAAAAAAAAAATTAGCCAGGTGTGGTGGTGCTTGCCTGTAGTCCCAGCTACCTGGGAAGCTGAGGCAGAAGGATCACCTGAGCCTATGAAGTTGGGGCTGTGGTGAGCTGTGACTGCACCGCTGCACTCCAGCCTGAGCGACAGAGTAAGCCCTTGACTCAAAAAAGAAGAAGGGGGGAGAAGGAAGGGAGGGAGGGAAAGGGAGAGAAAGAAAGAGAAGAGAAGGGAAGGGAAGGGAAGGGAAGGGTAGACAGAAAGGAAGGAATTGCATGTGACTTTTCCAGGGCTGTCTAAGACGGGCTGAGCTAGCTTCCCAAAAAAACCAGGGCACAGTTGTCCATTGGATCTTCAGGTCACATCCCAACCCCCTTGGCAAGCTCTCTCCACTCCAGGCAGCCAATGGGGAGTATGCTCAGCCTTGGGGAGGATGCCTGGAGTGCGGTGAGCCTTCAGAAAGGGAGTGGTTCCTCTCAGCCTTTCTCAGGGAGCAGGGAAGGGACCAGCAGGTTGCCCGACTTGCTCATCCTGGAGGGAGCAAAGCAAGGATGTCCTGCAGTTAGGAAGGCAGTGACTGTCGCGCAAGGCCTGGAGAAGGGGTTGGAGTTCTCACTGGATGCACAGGGACCATCCATTGAGGGAGCTGTGTTCGGAGCACCAATCTCTGGTCTTGACTGGACAGGCTTTCTTCTGAAGTCCAGTGTCTCCTGCTTTATGTAAATGAGCTGCAGGGCGTGGTCAGGCAGACAGCAAGTGTAGGGCATCCTGTCGGAGCAGATCGAGTGCCCAGCCATGTACTGGCCCACTCAGACGGGTGCAAAGCTAAAGGCAGCCTGACCCTTGGCAATCAAAGCTATCCTCCCAGCAGCTATTTGGCACCCGGCAGTAGCCAGGGATCACCCCCACTCCCCCACTCTGTCTGCCCAGCCCTGGTGGCCTTGGCGTGTCCACTGGGCAGCTGCTCTCTATCCCTCCCTCCTGGGGCCATGAGCGAGCCCTGAGGCCTGAATGCGTGGGGGAGGGGTCATGGTGAGCAGAGCCAGCTCACTGAGGTTCCCTGGGGGACTTCTGGGATGCGTTTACTAATAGAGATGTCTGTTCTGGGAGGTCGTGATACCACCTGTCATTAACCCGGGCACCCTGCCCGGGGTTCTCACCAGGAATTCGTAGGCGGCTGCTTGCAGGCGGGCGAGTGATTTGCAAGGACCACAAGAATATTTGCATAAACATATGTATGGAAGTGTGTATTTATTTGCATTCATTTGCATAAATTGCTGGCTCTTTGAGCTGTCATTCCTTAATTTTATTTTTTTCAGTAAATTTATTTGAGCTCTGAGCGCTTGAGAGTGAGAACAAAAAGGCAAAAACATACTATTGAATCGGAAACGCTGGGGGTGGAGTCCAAGCCTCAGTGGTTTTTTTTTTAAGCTTCCAGGTGGGCCCAATGCACAGGCCAAGGCTGAGAACCCAGGCAAGGCAGGACAGGCCCGTCTCTGCTCAGACCAGCCTCGGCCTTCACCAGGAGTCTCACCACCTCACCACATTCAGAACTCAAAACTGAAACACAATGAGGGGTGGGAAGCACCGATGCCATCCTAGCACATAGTGAGCCCTCAGTAGATGTCATCTGCCCTTCTGGGCATCACCGCCATGGCACACTGTCATCCTGTGCAGACCTGGCTGCTCCTCCTGGCCCTGCTACCCAGGTCACCCTGAACTCTTCCCCTAGGACCCTGAGCTCAGGGGCAGTGTATGTCCAAGGCCGGGGCCCAGGGTCTGTGTTGTCTAATGCACATGATCATTTCTCCTTCAAGGTGACTCCAGGCTGATGATCCTGTCACTTTCCAGGTCCCTAGGAAGTGTGTGCTTGCCATTCAGGGACCGAGCATTCTGGAGCCGCCCACCTGACCCTGCCAGCCTCCCTCTGCCCCTCTCTCCCGGCCAGGAGAGAGCCAAGCACCCGGACTGGCAGTCCTAGCTTCTTTCTTCCCTGGTGGGTGCTGTCTGGGGAAGAGGAATGCTCGATTTCTGGAAATGCCTAAAGCAGCACAGTGCGGTGGTTTCTGGGGCTCTGCCCTTCTCTCCATTTTCTCTCACTCTCCCTGCTTGATGTTTTCCCTCCTGGCATCCCTGGCCCCTCTCTGTGCCTTCCTACCTCATGTCTTTGTTTGTGCACAGTCCTTCCTGCTTGGCGGACAACTCAAATCCTACCCATGCAAGACCCAGCTCTGTGCCGTCTATTCCACGACGCCTTCTCCAATCCAGTACCTGTTTGTCTGTTTACTCCATCACTCATTCAAACCTCGCCTGAAACCTGTTCAAAGCAGAAGCTGTGCCGGGTACTGGGGTGCCAAGACCAGTCTGATGAGTCTCTTCTTTTGAGAGCTTTTCCGAGGAGTGAGAGCCTTTCTGAGTGGTGATCAAAGACCACTACGTCTCCACCCCAGCACCTACCAGGGAAATAGAAGGCTCCTATCTGCTCCTGCCAAGCAGATGCACATTAGAAGACGCTGTTCAGGGCAGATGCGGCAGAGCTTGCTAAAGGGAGACAGACAGCAGCCATACCCTGGTCAGCAGAAGTCCAGGAAGGAGGGACGTGTTGGTTTCAGGAGCTTCAGGGGGCAGAAGGGAGGAGCTGGGATGGGAGCTGGGGCGGCAGCATCCAGGGGCAGTCATAGTGGCTGAACTCACTCTTCTCCTGGACCAGCCTTTGCTGGGACAGGTGGAGTCTTTGCTGGGGCCTCGGGGAGCCTCATAGCTTGGTTAGCAGACCCCTCCCAACTCCCCAGGCCAGCTGTGCTGGGGAAAGCCTTCTCCCCAGTCTGCCTACACACCCAGACCCTCAGATGTGCCACGGTTGCAGCCCCTACTTGCCCAGACCCTCAGATGTGCCTGATCCTCACTGTCACTCCAGCAAGGCCCCACAAGGCCTCCTTCCATCCACTCTCCGCGCCACCTGCCAGAGGGGAGAGGGAGCCAACCTGGGCCACCTCAGTAGAGGTGTGGAAGTTGCAGAGAGCACTGGGTTCACAAAGGAGCTGCAGCAAGGCATGGATGCCATTATTCACCACTGAGGCAGAGCTGAGCAGGAAGGCTGGCCCCCTGCAGGCAGGGACCACCCCTGGGTCTAGTTGAAAAGGACCTTCCCCATCCGTGGGCCCAGGGCCAGAGGCTGTGGTGGAGCCCGGGAGGACCATCCATCAGGTTTAATGTAGGGGTCCTCACCCAGCTGGCGAGGACCCCCACAAGGCAGGCCACAGTATGTCAATGCCCCTGGGGCCAGGAAGGCCTCTGCTTTCTTTTCCCTTCTGGTCAAGGTCATCCACTCAGTCAGCAAATGCCTCTCTGCCTCCTCCTGATGCTCAGCACACAGCGGGTGTTCTATGAGTATTGGGTGACCCCTAAGCAGCGCCAGTGGACTATGCCAGACACAGCCTGAGGGGGAGACTGCCATAGTGGGGTGGGTTCAGCTTCTCAGCATTTGTGACCACACAGGGGGTGGTGCCCCCATGTGTCAGCCCCACCACCCCAGTCAGCCTCTGAGCACAGTGGCCAGTGCTCAGTGGGATCAGCCCACCCGAAGCAGAGGCCTCCAGAACCCAAGGCCACAACTGAGTACACAAGCCTTGCCCTGGCAATTCAGGGCAGCAACTCAGATAACTATGTCCAGTGTGTTGGCAAAACAGGACCGTGATTTGATGATAGAATCTAGTAGGTTCAGCTTCTCAAGAAAATCAGACTGTCAAGCTAAACACCTCTGGGGAAGTTACCTGGTAAGAGAGAGGTGTCAGTAAAGCCGGAAGTTAAGCAGGAATGAAAGGGACAATGCAAAAAGTCCCATGCAGGGAAAGTCAATGCAGAAGGTCAGGGGCTCACATCCTCTCCTTCCTGCATCTGGGGTCTCAGGAGCATGTGTCATTATGAGGAGCACAGCTCCTCGTGTGGGCCAGAGGCTGCACCGTGGCTCTGGGGATATGAGGAGTGAAAGGCAGCCTCTCTACCACCAGAGCTCACCATCTAGCCAGGAGACAGTATTCGGCAGGCAAAGATCATACCGAGAAGGTAGGATTGGACTGGGACACTGAGAGATGAGGTATAACCCAAGAGGGATGGGAAGACGGGGGTCAATAGAGCTCACATGTCCTTCTTGGTCCTTCTTGGCACCTCCTGGGACCAGGCCAGGAGGTCTCCTCATAGACTGGGCATCACATGGACTTGCTGGCTGACATGATGGGCAGGGCGGTGTGCTGGGCTCCATGCTTAGTACACAGGACACTGCAGCAGTGTTCCACCCTAGACAGGGCGGAGGCCTGGCTCCTTCCCACTGTGTGGTTTCCCCTGGGACCAGCACAGACCTTCAAAGGCAGACCTGACCCCTCTGACTCTGTGGCTGGGAACTGCTCACCAGAGGGCACAACACTACTATCCCCCTTTGTGCTTATTCGGGCTTTCTATTTTTCCTGTAATGATCGTGGAGATTACTTGTGTGCTTATTAGAGACCATTCAAAGTATGGAAGCCGGAAACAACTCCCAGACCATCACCTCCCCTGAAATGGCAGGAGGCAGGTGTGCTGCCCAGACCTGACCCAGATCAGGATGGACAGGAGAGGTGGACACAGACAGAGACCAGGGGCAGGTGCTCCTCCCGGGAGACCATGGAGGGCACAGAGTGGGCAGAGATGGGTCCCCATACATGCACAGGTGCACACACACCCTCTCCTCCCCTGCCTCCCAGCCCCATATCCTCCTGGCTGTCAGTGCTCTGAGCTGCCATTAGCCCCTGGCATCCAGGGTTTCCATTTCATTTCCCTCTTTACCTGGGTAACTGAACTGATTGTACTCCCAGCTCCGGTTCACTAATTCTTGCAAATCCTTTAAAACTATTGATTTATTTGCTGGGACTGCGGCACTCAGAATTCTTGGGAAATAATGGCTTTTGCTAATGCAGGTGGGAGAGCCTCATGTTTTCCCTGTCTCTCTCCTGCCTGTCCTCCCCTGCCCCTCCTCAGCACCACTCCGCACCCCTCTCTGAGTCAGCCTGTCACCTGGGGCCGATGGCTGCCTTTCCCCAATCTCTGGCTGGCCAGATCTTTGAGGGATTCAACCCCCAGGGATGTTTTATGGGACACAGCACATGAGAACTCAGGCTTTGGGTTGTGTCTGTGGTCGCTGGGCTTTTTCTCATCCCTCGTGTGAGAATGCTATTTCCTCATCCGGGTCCTCATTGCTCTTCCAAAGCATGCCTTCCTTGTGGGTCTGCAGCTTTGGGCACAGAGACCCTGGGGCTCCTCACTCAGCCTCTTCCCCAGCCAGTCCTTCTCCAGCCCCATGCCCCCCCACCCCAACACACACACACACACACACAGAGCTGTCTTCCCAGAAAGTCCACAGGACCTCGGGATGGAAAGAGGACAGGGGACGGTCTCACGGTGAGGTGAAGAGTCAGCCACCCTGGGAAGTCACGGCTGCCCGCTGGTCATGATTGGAAGGGAATGAGTACCAGGGGAGACTGCACCCATGTGGAGTCCCACGTGAGCTGTCTCTGTAAGGCATCTGGCTGTGCTGCCTTCCCTCCTGCCCTGATTCCCAGCCTGGTTCCCAGGCTCCAATAAATACCTTTTCTGCTTCACTCTGTCAGAGCCAGATCCTGTGACCGGCATCCCAGACCCTACCTGCTACAGACACATGAGTACGTCAGGCCTGTGATACATATGGCTCATGGCAGAGCCTGCCCAGGTCCCAGGGGAGTAGGGGATAGCTTCACAAGCTCACCATGGCCGCCACGGTCATAGCTGTCTTGGGACTCCTTCCTGGAACTTTGAAGTCCAAGGCACAAATGCACAACTGGCTGAGCCCAGACCTTGTGGCCACACACCTGCCACTAGAGAGCCATCTCCCGACAGCTCCCACAGCAATGAGGACCAGGCCCCTCCATCTTGGGATTCTCCCAGGTAGGAAGAGAGCCCCAGTCCTGAGCAGCCAAACTGACCTCTGTCCACACCAGCATCTATCTCCCCCATCAGACCTCCTTGAGTATAGAAAGTGACTTCTTCTTCACAGTCCAAGACCTGGCACAGAGGAGGTCTGTAAATGCATGCCAAGGTGCTGAGCTAGTCAACTCAGGATGGCACGTTCACCTCATGGGTGTCTGGCTCTCCACCAGAGACACAGCCAGCAGTCACCCCACAGTCCTGCACTTCCTGGCCCCCACCCTTTCTCCTCAGGCTCCCACCTCTCTCTCCTGGAAGGCCTCTAGCACCGCAGTTGACCGGCCCTGCAGCTCTTGTCCAGCTTCTCACTGTGGGTGTCGGTGTTCCCACTGAGCTGTGCTGTGCCCCTGGGCAGGGCCGGTCTTGCTCACCTATTGTCCCCTCCTCGCAGCTCCCACCCCAGCTCTGGGCATTGCCCGGTGCCCCGCACCTTGTGAGCCTCTGACAGTTATGCTTCAGGTGGTTGCCTTCGCACCTGGAAAGTTCGGAGGAGGGAGTGTGATGGGTTGGAATAGCAGGGGCAAAAGGGAGCACGGGACAACTGTGAAAGAAAGGCTCAGGCCAGGAAGTGTGAGGGGGTGAGCCCACGGGGGCCGGTCACACCACCCACAGCCAAGGCCAGGTGGCCTTTTCTGGTGTCAGAGTCAAACTGGGCCTCTCCGCCTCCCTTGTGGAGTCCACCAGCAGCCCCAGTCTCCTGTGGGATAAGGACACCAGGATGGTTTGCTTGTTTCACCATCTCATATGGGTTTGCCTCGATCTGCAGCTTCTCCCTCTGCTACTCACACATGTACACGCCATAGGCTGCCATGCACACAAGAGCTCATACCCATGTCCACAACACATGCTCACACACATACAGGCACATACACATGCCCACACGTACTCACACCCACATACACACACATGGGCACATGTACACACCCATAACACATGCTCATCCACACATATGGGTGCATGCACACACCCACAATACACACTCACACACACATACACATATGGATGCAATGCCCACAATACATTCTTACGTATACATACAGGCACATACACACACCTACGCCACATGCTAACACACGCGTATGCACTCGAGGACTCAAACACCGGTCCCCAACACCTGTCTCACACATACATACACACAAAAGTGCCTACTCATGCCCACACCATGTGCTGTCACACACACATACACAGATACACACACATGCCCACAACACATGCTCACACATATATATACACACAAGTGCAAATACACATATTCATGCCACATGCTGACACACACATATGCACACAATGCCCACAACACATGCTCACACACAACATACACCCACTGATGCATACACACGCCCATGCCACATGCTGTCACACACACATGTGTTTGCATATGCATGTCCACAATACTTGCACACACACACACACATGCACACCCATGACACATGCTCACACACACATATGCATATGCGGATGCATGCACACTGGCTCATACACACCATACATTCATGTCCACACATTCATGCACAACACATGCTTGAACACACACTTAGATGCACACACTTGAACATACAACATGCACGCATACAGCATGTGCCAGCCACACCCTGACCGTCAGTCCCCTAACATAGCCCTCTCACACTTCTCAGTCTTCTTCATGCTCACTCCCATCCCTCCAACCACAGGGGAGCTCCTGCTTCCCTTTTGGGTGTCCCCTTGACCATCACCTCCCCTGTGGATGCCTCCCCAAGCTCCTTCGGGCAGAACCAGCCATGCCTTCCTGGGCACCTCCACAGCCACCTAGCACTTGCCCCATCAGACTCGTGGTACAGCGCTACAGCAATGTGTGTGTCTCCTTGAAACCATGAGTTCACCAATGTCCATTCGTGTGTAAGCCCAGCACTCCACCCAGAGTCCAGCACACAGGAGATAACATTAGTTTAATGAGAAAATAAATGGGCCAAGCAGACACAATCTGTTGGAAGTTGCCAGAACTCGGGATCTCAGAAGGGGATGTCTCTGAAGGAGACAGCCATGCCTCTGCCCCATTCAGCCATGGACGTGGTCAGCTGCTCCAAAGCATCACTAACCTTCTGCCTTGACCTCTGGGTGCTCGGAGCTCTCCAAGGTACTGAATTTGGCTCTCACACCTGGCCCCAACTATCTGTCCTGGCTTCTTGACTCGACTCCCTCCAGCCAAGAATCAGCCCCCACCGCCCAAGGGTCCACCCCACAATGGAGAAGAAGCAGTGTCTCTAAATAAACACACTGTAGACAGAACACAGATCCATGAAGACCTGAATTACTTGATCAGAGGGAGGAGTGAGACCCACACCTCAACGCTGGATTCAATGCAGTCCCTGGGGCCAGACTAAGGTCTCTCTCATCCTCCCCTGATCCTGAAGACCAAGGACCCTGGACACCTTGCTCCCTTGTACCAACTTCTAGCTCCTAGTGGGGCACCTACCTCAAAGAGGAACTGTCAGGCCATCCTCCCCACAAATGCCTGACCTTCTATCTGCTATCTACCCTTCTGCCATGGCTCCTCACCCAGAGCCTCCTGAACTACACCTGCAGGCTTCCGGTTCCCACAGAGCTCTTCCAGGTCCTGGCTTGACTCTCCTAGATGCTGAATTCACTGCACATCACCAACTCTGGCTCCAGTCCCCTACAGACCCCTGCACACCACTGGACTTGACCTCATTTCTCACCCAGCCCTCCCAAGCCCTGGCCTTCTCTCACCATCTCTTAGCCCTGACCCCCATGACATATTCATCCTTTCCTGCTCAGGGTATCCCCATCACTCCTCGATCTCCAGCCTCCACTCAGGAAGGAGCTAACTAGGAGCCTCTGTGCTGAAGGCAGGAAGGACTAGTGGCTGCTGATGGTGAACCAACCAGGACACTTTCTCCAACTGCAGCCTCAGGGTTTGCCCAGTGGTCTTCCCTGCCCAGTCAAGGGTCTGCCCCCACCTCTGCAGTTCCTACCCTCTGGCCAGGTTCCCTGGGCTAGGGCTGGAGTCCCGACACTCTCCCCCTGCCCTCACCTGTTCCTTTCCAAACCAAAGACCATTCCCTTTGACTCCTATGCTGAGCCCACAAGGCAAGAGTTATCACTGAAGGTGGCCAGTTATTGGCTTTGGGGGGCAGATCTTATTATCCTGGTAGCTAGAACCTGGAGCATGGAGAGGGCTGCTTCTGGCCTCAGTGTAAGGGCCTCTGTTCTGCAGAGTGGTCTCAAGGGCTCTAGGCTGCACCTGTCTTCACGGCCACTGGTCAGTCCTTCCCAGGAAGGACTCTTCAAAGCCATTGGAACTTAACAGAATAATGAAATCTCTCCCCAAGGAAAACCTAAATAACCAATGTGCTGATGCTTTAGCAACTGTAGATTGCATATGAATTGTGGGTTATCGATGTTGTTTTTAGCACTGATGTTGCCTGAAGTCAGAGGGGGCTTGGCTTTTACATTCTGTCTATCTGACTCCACACAACTATGATTCTTCTGTTGGGTCACGTTTGGGGGAAGTTGTTCTGACACCAGGCACATGTCTGCATGTGATCTGGAACCACCCTGGCTTCCAGTCAGAAAGGAACTTTTCATGCAAAACATGATGCCAGGTACTCAGGGGGCCAGAGAGACAAGCCCTCCAGGAGATCACAGCCCAGAAAGGAGACAGACAGAATTTCTCTGGAGCAAGGTGACCAGGAATCTCTACTGCAATGGAGACACCAACAAGGTCTCATGGGAGCACAGGAGACAGTGATGTTGATGCTGACTGGGGAATTCTATAAGAATGCTTAGAAGAGCCGGACTCGGTGGCTCAACCTGTAATCCCGCTCCTTTGGGAGACTGAGGTGAGTGGATTGCCTGAGCCCGTGGGTTTGAGACCCGCCTGGGCAGCAAGACCTCATCTCTACAATAAATCAAAAAATCAACCGGGCGTGGTAGCGCACACCTGTAATCCCGGCTACTCGGAAGGCTGAGGCGGAAGGATCGCCGGAGCGCAGCAGGTCGAGGCTGCGGTGGCCAGGAGCGGCCACTGCACTCCAGTCTGGGCGACCGAGTGAGACTCCAACTCAAAAAAAAAACAAAAGAATGCTTAGAAGATGATGTTTAAGCTGAGGCTTAAAGGATGGATGTGGCCCTAAGAAACAAGTGCAGGAGAGGACTTGGTCAAAGGGCAGAAAGAAAAACCAAAGGGAAGGATCAGGACATACTTGTCATGATGATGGGAGGCATATGTGGGGGGTGACCTGAGTAGAGGGAAGAATTGGTCTTAGTAGGCCCCAAGAGCCTCCGGTGAGGAGTTTGGAAATAAAGGATCAAAGCATTCCTTGATCAGGTGGACCCTAGATGAAGAAAGAGCCCTTACTTGAGGTCACAGGGGATCATGGTGATTCTGTGACTAGATCTAGGTTTCCCAGTCAAGCTACCCACAAGCCCAAGCTGCCTCTGGTCAGTCCTTGGGCCCAAGGGACAGGGGCACAAACCCAAGGAAAGAGAAGGGGGTGTTCCTGTTAGTTTTTTGAAGGTTTCAAAAATTTCCAGGCTGGGCACAGTGGCTGAAGACCGTCGTCTCAGAACTTTGAGAGTCCGAGGTAAGAGGATTACCCGAGCCCATAGGTTCAAAACCAATTTGGTGAAACCTCATCTCTACAATAAATTTTTTAAAACATTAGCCGGGTGTGGTAGTGCATGCCTGTAGTTCTGGCTACTTAGAAGGCTGGGGCGGAAAGATTGCTGGAGCCCAGCAGGTCGATGCTGGGGTAGCCATGAGTGTTCCACTGCACTCCAGCCTGGGCAATGGAGTGAGACTCCAACTCAAAAAAGAAATGTCCAAGGAGAAAAATTGAAAGGGATTTTTCTATCATCTTAGAGGACATGAAAACGTTTCAGCCAGAAGGCAATCTTCAGTCCCACCTGCACCTGCTAGTATGCAGTCCTAGGTCAGGGGCTGTGGGCACAGAGAGGACCTTTGACACCAGGTTTTACCCTGTGTTGGACAGATTGGAAAAAGCAGGCTGGTGAGATGTCATACATGTTCTTAGGGCTTTTGCTCCCTTACAGATAAATAACAGGCATTTCCATTTGGACAACAGGACAGCCAGTAGGTCTCCTCACTCAGACTCCTGAGTCCAGGCAGGAAGTCAGAGCCCTTCTTGAAAGAGCCCCATTTCCTGAGAGGGTGTGCCTGTGTGGAGCCCAGGGCATCACCCCTCTCTCAGGCTGATCACCATTCACAGGTGTGGCCCACAGGTAGTTTGATTGAGTCTAACCTGGAAGCTGGAGCCTGCCCCTGGTCCTCAAAGTGGATTCTGGGCCAAATTTTCCTTTGGAAAAGACCTAGGGGGGAGAAATGCATGTCTGATCAGGCCAGGAGGGAGGGAGGAGGGCAACTCGGCTTGGGAAGCCATGCTGAGCAGCAGCAGGACGCTCTGTTTGCTTAGAATCCCCATTTGTCCCCACAGTGTCAGCCACGTCGGGCCCTCCCCCCTTCTCGATAAATTACCTTCTGGGCATGCATGACACAGTCTGCGCTGGGCTTTCTTGGTATATTTCACAACTGCTCTGAGTTTATAATTTTTTCAGGTCATTTATCAAACTTGTGTCATAAATACCAATGGGATGGGTAGCATTTATCACCAAGCTGGGTTTTTACTGAAGCTCTGAAAAAAATTATTTGGCCACGCAACCTTTCTCAGGGCTCTGATTTAATGGACTTCTCTGCTGCAAAGCCTCTGAAATTCTTTGCCTTTTAATATTTGACATCTCTTCCTCTTTATTACCACCTCAGACAGCACTTATAGTCCAGCTGGAACAAGCCCATTAGTCTCTGACAAATAACTCGTGTCGTTTGGTGAAAAATATGCAGAAGTTTGGCTGCAACTTCATCTCCAGTCTCGGTTCTGCTTGTAGCCTCACTCCTCTCAACAAAGCATCCGGCCCCAGGCAGAGCTTCCTCTGGTCCCCGTTCGGCTTGTGATGCTTGCTGCTGGGTCCACACAGCTATTTTGCACTATCACTTAGAGTGGAGTTTGACTCTGGGGTAGTTAGAGAAGTCCATACAAGGAGTGACAGTTAATTTCATAGCAGCATAAATCACAGTAGCCAAATGGCAGAAGCAACCCAAGTGTCCATTGGAGGATCAGTGGATAAACAAATGTGGTATCCATAGACTCTGAAATATTATTCAGCCTTGAAATTGCCAAGCAGCATGGCTCACACCTATAATCCCAACACTTTGGGAGGCTGTGTCAAGAGGATTGCTTGAGCCCAGGAGTTTGACACCAGCTTGGACAACATAGCGAGACCTTGTTTCTACAAAAATTCAAATAATGTGTCAGGTGTGGTGGCACATACCTAGAGTCCTAACTACTCAGGAGGCTGAGGAGGGAGAATTGCCTGAGTCCAGAAGTTCGAGGCTGCCGTGAGCCATGGTCACGCCACTGCATTCCAGCCTGGGCAACAGAGTGAGACCCTGACTCAAAAAAAATTTTTTTAAATAATAAAAAGGAAGGAAATTCTGATGCGTGCTACAATGTGGATGGAACTTTAAACACATTATGCTGAAAGAAACCAGTAACAGAAAGACAAATACTGCATAATTCTGCTTATGTGAGACAGCTTAGAGTAGTCAAAGTCATAGAGACAGAAAGTAGAATGGTGGCTGGCAGGGGCTGAGGGAAGGAGAAACTGGGAGTGGTTGTTTAATGGATACAGAGTTTCCATTTGGAAAGATAAAGAGTTCCAGAGACTGATTATGCAACAGTGTACTTAGCACTACTGAGCTGTACACTTAAAATAGTTGAGATGGTACATTTAACTACAATTGAATAAAAAAGAAAAAGAATGAGCCTCCAACTGAACCAGCAAAGGAGAAACTGACACAGGGAAAGTTCTCTGAGTGTTTGAGGCCATCATTTATCCACGCCTCCTGTTATCAGTTGGTTCTCGCTGCATAACAAACAATTCTTAAATTGCTAAATCTTAATGCAACAGCCACTTATTTAGATTATGATTCTGGTTTGGCAATTTAGGCTAGGCTCATCTGATCTGGGTCAGGCTTGGCTGATATTGGCAAGGACCGATCGATCTAAAGGGCTCATCTGGGACAGCTCATTTCTGTTCCATGTGGTCTTTCATCCTCCAATGGACTCGATCATATGGTAGTGGTAGCAGGGGTCCCAAGAGAGCAAGCAAAAACGAGCTGCGCTTCTTCAGGCCATGGCTCACACTCACACAAAGTCATTTCAACGACTTTCTAGGGTCCAAAATAAATCACAAGGCCAGTCAACTTTCTAAGGTTGGGGGAAATGACCTCTGCTCCTTGATGGGGAAGCTACAAAGAATTTTTGCAATCTATGACATCAGATACACACACACACACACACACACACACACACACACACACACACACACGCCAGGCTCTGTGCTCAGTGCTGAAAATAAAAAGATAAATAAAGCACAGTCTAGTGCAAGCAGGAGGCAGCCGTGTAAATAAATAATTACAACACCAAGTATGCTATAAAGAAGTACAGGATGCTCCAGGAGGGGGATGTGGGAGGAAAAGGAGAAAGAGGCAGAGAGGCCCAGGACAGAATGATACCTTAACTGGCATCAAAGGATAAATATGGATGAGCCAGATGAAGGAGAAGGGAGAAAAGATCTGGGCAGAGGGGACAGAGGCTTGTGGAGGGGGACCTGCTTGGGGTACAGGGAGACTGAAAGTCCCTCCCGGAAGTAGGAGCAGAGCTGGGGGGATGGGGAAGCCTCCCAGAGGGCCTTGCTGCCCCTACTCAACCCCAAAAGGTTTGTGTAGCTGGTGGCTGTGGAGAGCAGTAGTGTGGAGGTAGCCCAGAGGGAACAGGCTAGAAATAGGGAGACACTCTGGGAGACCTCTGCAGTGACTCGGGTGAGAGGATGCAGTTCCATCAAATGCTTAGGGCAAGAGAAAATGGATGCTGAGATTTCTAGGCAGCACAACAGACAGGACTTGCTGTGATGGGGGGAAGTAGGAGTCTGGGGGGAGGCATGAGGAATGGAGGGTGTGGTCTACTATGGAAAGAGCAACTCAGTGCTGAGGCGGGTACTGAGTTGAGCATCCTGGGTATGCGCTTTCTGCCAGGTGGGGAGTTCCCTGTTGGAGAGCAGGGCACTGAGCAGTCGCGGCTGTGGGCCAGGCGAGGGTATACAGATCCATAAGCACAGATGGGCCTCCCACTCCAAGCCAAGGAGACCAGAAAACAACCCCTGATGCCAAGGAGGAGTGCTGAGGCAAAGGTGGTACCCAGGCGAATGGGCTTAGCTGCCAGGCTGCTCCCTCACCGAGTCCTCCGATCCTCTGCCTGGGGAGGGCCAAAGTGTCTCTAGGCCATCTTCTCTAGAACCTTGGAACAGCCATATAGTGCAGGGCGCTGGGGTGCTTCTGGGATCCACTCTGAAGACCCAGCCCTGGGCCACGCTTGGCCCCAAGACCTGCAGACCTTCCACACCTGGGAACAGGCCCTGCTTGTTGGAAGGCTTCCCCAGACACCCACAGTACCCCCATGTACCTCGCTCAGAAGCGTCTCAGAGATGAAGGGGTTGTCCTTTGCCAAGACATGGGGCGGGGAGACCAACTTGTGCCAGGGGGGTCCAGCAGGTCCTGGCTTCCTCCCATGGATTCTGGGTCTCCTCCCCTCAGACAAACCTGAAATGCATACTCTCCCTGGCCGGGCAGGCAACCGCCAGCCGCAGGCATATACCAGCTGATCAATACTTTGAATGCACTTGGGGCCTGCTGTGAAAAGGAATCCCCTGGTGAGCACTTTCATAAATTGAAAAATTCTTCTGAAAGTGAATAATCTTCTCCAACTATTAAATCCAGATTCCCACCAAGCGAGGGTCAGAGACAGCAGAAAGCTCCTCCCTTTAGGATGGTGACAGCTGTACCTCCAGGAGCCCCAGAATTCCTAGAGCAGCAGGGCATCGCTGCCGGGGCCGGGGCTGCAGAGGGAGTCAGGGATAGACCTTGATTTGAAGGGAAAACCTTCAAAAACAATCAGAATGTTTTGGGCCCAGAAGGAGTCGGCCTTTCCTGTGCTGCTGTGCTTTCCTGGCCCCTAAGCACTGATTAACTTCAGCAGGCATGCAGGGCCACATCTGTCACTCACTGTGGCGTGACAACCAGGAGGCAATGGAACAGGTGTCCCTGCCCCTTTGTGTTTGAGGGAATTGAGCTCCAGAAAGCTGGGGCCGCTTGCCCAGGGTCACACAGTCAATTAGTGGCAAAGCTGGAACAAGAGCCAGATTCCAGGTCTCTGGAATCCCAGCCCAGAATTCTCTCCCCACCCTCGCCCGCTTCACTCCAAAAGGTGACATCATCTACCTGGCTCGAGGGCTGGGAATTCATCCAGTTGGTGGCTCTTTCTGGAGATGTGTGCATAACAGCTTAGCCTTATCCAGCCTGACCCTGCAGCTCTCCGGAGCCATCTCCTTCATTCCCAGGCAGTCTGCTTGTGCTTGAGCCCTCTGCTTGTCTCCAGCCTAGGCCTCTATCCGCCTCCTGTCTCCCACCCCCAGGCATCCTGCAGGTCCACCCCAAAACTTAACTCATCGCCACCATCCATCCAGACACCTGGAAGTGGTTCTCACACCTCCCCCACCCCTCCCTTCCTTCCAGCTCTGAGCCCCACTTCTGTCACTGTACAGTTTAGACCTTCCTCACCTCTCACTTGGATTGTGGAAGGACCATCTTCATCAACAACTCAAGTCTTCCACCAGTCAAGGGTGTCCTGTGTGCCAGGCACGTGGTTAACTGCTTGACATGTGCCGTCTCATTTAGCCTTCCACAGATGAGGAAACTGCGGCTCTAGGGATGTTGGTTCCCTTTCCCAAGGTCACACAGCTGATAGGAAGCAGAGTTTGGATTCAGGTCTGGCTTCAAGGCTAAACACTCCACATAATGTTTTCCTGCCTCCCATCTGGCCTCCCAGGCCACTCCCTGGCCTGCCTCTGGGTGGATTCACCTGAAACCCAAATCTGGCCTTGCCACTCCCTGGACAGAATCCCCTGTGGCTGTCCGGTGTCCCCAGGATTAATCGGGAGCTCCCACAGCAAAGCTCTTGAGATCTGCCCCCCCTGCTACCCTGGTTAAGTTCCCTGCTGCCCTCCAACCTGTTTGTTCATCTGCATCCACCCCACATGCCCCCTGAGCCCTCCCTCTGTGCCCTGCTGATCTCTGTCCGGAGTACTCACTTGTCCCAGGTCCAAGCTCACCCCCTGTGGAGGCTTCCCAGAGCCCCAGCCAGAGTCTCCCCCCTCCCCCCACAACACACACCCCTGTAGACACTGCTGGGGCTCCAGAATCAGCCTGATGGAGGGCTAGTGGGGTCAGCGATTCAGCATTGCCTGTGGCCCCCACTTTAGTCCCAGCGTGCAGCATGTTCTCCAGAAACCCCTTGCACCATCTTCCTTGGTCCTCAGCTGAGCCCAGTGTGTCCTCACCAAGCAGGACCCGCAAGACCATCGAGGCCCCAAGGCCTTTCTCATCCCTGAGCGCCTCTTGATCACCCGACTTCACCACACTCCGGGAGTCGAAGCAGGAACCTCAACCCCCATTTTGTAGATGTAGAGACAAGTTCAGAGAGGCTCAGGGGCTTGTCCACGGACGTGGAAGTGTCAGAGGCAGGGCTGGGTCAAGGGAGGAGTCTAAGGAGGCAGCAGAGATGGCTGGTCAGGCTGGAACGGAGCTTGCTGAAGGGTCATTCTAGAAGATCAGCATAGACCTGGAGGGGTGGGGGGTGGGGACTGGAGGGTGGAACTCAGTTCTGCAGACCAGCCTTTCCCATACACCTGCCAAGGGAAAGAGCCCTGCCTGATGGCAGGCTAGATCATTCTGGCCCAAGGCTCTGGGCCTCTGGCATGCAACTACCAGCAGGCTTTGTCTAGGGGCTCCCTGAGGCAGGCAGAGGAGGCAAGGCTGGGGAAGCAGGGGTCACCTGAAGGCCCTAACTTTTGCCAGTGAAAGAATATAAATAGACTAATAAACTAAACAGCATGGCTGGCAGGCTCTTCCCTCCTTCTCCCTTCTAATTCTTGGGGTGGGTCTGGGAGAAGCTTCTGATGCCCCCAGGTCTGGAACTCACGGGCCTGGGCACTGTCTGTGCCAGCCCTAGGTGGCCAAGACACCAGGCAAAGGTAGGTGCACGCCACGATGGGAAGGCCCCAGAGGCTGCTACCTGGGACCTGCTGGGCTGCCCACAAGGCTCTGCCCGATGTTGCACCCCAGACAAGGGTGGGAGTCCTGAGGGGCTGGCCCAGGAAGAGGGAGGAGCTGCAGAGAGTCCCTGTCCCCTGCTTGCTTGCTTCCCGAAAAGTCTCTGCAAGTGTGGAACAGAAGTCAGCGCTTGCCAGGCCCCACCCTCCCACCCCACCCCCGCACGGTGGCCCCTCCTCCCTCAGGGTCTCCTCCCACGCTATGGCTGTGAGTGTCTAATGTAAGGGACGCTGTTCTTGCAGGTTTTGTGGTTTTGATTCCTTTGAACCATATCCAGCCCATCTCACATCACAATGCCATGCTTTACTTGGTACCCAACCCATCGGCACCCATTGGCATTTGGAGAACTCCCTCCGTAGTTCTATGACAGTTTTGAGTTGTCTGTGATAATGTATTCTCTATGTTTCCAATTGTCAGTATGGGAATCTCTCCCCCGACCTTTCGGTTTCTGGGTTTGATTTTTTTGTTGTTGTTAATCATATTTGGGTTTTTTTATTTTCTTTTTTCTTTTTTTTAAATTTCTTTTTCTTTTTCTTTTCTTTTCTTTCTTTCTTTCTTTCTTTCTTTTTTTTTTTTGAAATTGTTCTTTGGTTACGTAGCCCATCCCAGTGGCTGCTTGTTTACGCATTATGTTTGTGACTTCTTTGACTGTCAGTGTTGAGCCAGTCTTGCCAAGAAACAGTATCAAGTATTTCCTATTTCTCTACTTCTTGAAAAGAAAAATTTTTTTAATTAAAAAAAAAAAAAACTCTTAATGGGAACCTGGCCCTGTCTGTCTTCTCTGTTCTGCAGAAATGTTGAAGGAATTGAACCAGCAGCGCAGAGCGAAAGCGTTTACAGACCTGAAAATTGTTGTTGAAGGCAGAGAGTTTGAAGTCCACCAAAATGTTCTAGCTTCCTGCAGCTTGTATTTCAAGGACCTGATTCAAAGGTTTGCCTTCCTTCCAGCTGTGGTCGGGTCTGTTCCTTTGTAGGACGCTTTTGTGTCGCTTTTCTCCCCCCCTCTCTTGCAGGTTCCTGAAGCGTGACTCCCTGTCACAGAGCCAGTAGCCATCTCTCCTCCCCCCACCCCAGAGCCCTCTCACACACAGCCTCAGAGCAGCCACTGCCCCCAGGCCCCCCCCTCCACAGCTTTGCTGGCCACCAGGGGCCTTTGCCAGCAGTAGACAACACCTGTGCCCTGCCCCCAGGACCCCACGTTCTCGGTGGCTCACAAGCCCTCCCTGAGAATAGGCGGACTGTAGGCTCCATTTTAAGGGCTCACGGCACACTGCCCCCACTGGGCCAGAGCGGGGTCCCCAGTGCCATCGTCACTGCTGTCGATGGTGAACTTAATGCCAGGAAAGCACATCGACCAGACCATCCCCTGCTGAGGAGCACGAGGCAGGCGCCCCAGGGGCCACTTTTCCCCAGTCTGAACTGGGGAGAAGAGACTTGTAGCCAAATGTAGCCAAAGCCTCAGCCAGCGACGCTGCATGTCTGGTCCTCGCACACTGAGTCTTCACTGGCGTTCTCTGAGCACAGACCAGGTGTGTCCTAAACACGGTCTCTCTGAGCCTCTGCTCCCTCCCTTGTGCCCTCTGCCCCCGCTCTTTCTACCTGAATGGGTCTTAATGGTGCACGAGCATCTTTTTTTTTTCTTTCCGTTACATTGATTTTTAAATTTGTCTGCTTTGTACCCTTGCAAAGAAGTCAGGGGCCACCTTCCAGCTCCTTAGTGAGGGAGAGCAGCGAGGGGCCAGCCCAGGGTAACGCTCACGTTTCTCTCACCCCTCAGCAGATTAACGCCGCTGCTCATTTTGCCTTGCAGCCTCTCCGGGGCGGATGCTGAGCCGGGACTGTGCTCAGAGTGGGAGGACAGGACCTCCGCTTGCTTCCAATGCTGTGTTTGGACTTGCCCACTAACCCCGGAGTGACTGTGCTTTGTTTCAGGATGGCTCACTGGCTGGCATCTCCTCTGCAATCCGTTGTGTCCTTTCACATAGGGCCGAGCTGCCCGGCGGGCGAGCCCTGCCCGGCCCTGCGGGCCCTCAGCTGCACAGAAAGGGGACGCTCTTGGTGACGTCCCGTCTCATGGACAGCTCAAGTCTCCTTCCCCTGGAGCTTGGGCTCTCTCTGTCCGAGCGCAGGTGTTAGGGGCATGCAGTCTGGGGCGAATGGGGCGTGTCCAGAGGCTTCAGCAGGCCAGGGAGGTCTCTGTGCGGCCACTCTCAGCAAATTCTAGGACCAGCAGGGACCAGCATCCAGCTGCTGGGCGGTGGATGAAAATGCTAGGGCCTTGGGCCCTGCTCCAGATCAGCTGGAGAGTGCAGCAGGGGGCAGGTTGGTACAGAGCAGTGACCCAGCCCCCCAGCTAGAACCTGGCCAGGCAGGGAAGCCTGGGCCGCCTTCAGAGACCTCACATTTAGAGCCAAACTCTTGCACACAATAGTGAAAGCTTCTTGGGCAAGCAGAGGAGAGGGAGGAAGAGCATTCCAGGCAGAGGTGTGGGGCGAGGTGCATGGCAGGCAGCTGGGATAGGTGCCTTTCCTAAAGATAGGAGAGCTGATGGGCAGACCCTGACCCCACGTTATGACCTGGGCCTGGCCTGAGGCAGTGGATGTCTGGAGCAGTGGGAGGGGATGCCTGTCCAAAGGTGGCAGAACTGTAGGAAGTGCCTTAGTGGTCCTAACCACAAAGGATGGTGCTCCAGGGAATCACTGGAGGAGAGAGGGCCCCCCCTGGGAACCAGAAGGGAACCTGACTCTGCTGCTTGTCCTGGGATCTCTAGCTAGTCGTGTTCTCTCTCAGACCTCAAGTTTTCTCATCTGTAAGCCAAGAGGTTCCAGTGATGTCCAGGTCTCCTTCCAGCTCCAACACCCTAGGGTGATGGTCATAGGATGGGCAGGACCAGCCTGGGGAGGCATCCCAAGTGCAAGCACCAGGACACAAGAGGCAAGGTGTCACAGGTATCAGAGGCCACTGGGAGGAGCGCAGATCCACAGAGCCGTGTCAGGGACAGCTGGGGAAGGGTGACCAGTTGTGTGTTTGACTGGTCGAACTCTAACAGCCGGAAGGACACCCATGTCCCCAAGTCGGGAGGCCTGTTAGGCAGCCAGATGGAGGGACCTGAATGCTGAGAGGGCTGAGAATTGGGGAGGGACCTCAGTGTGCGGGAGAGTCACACAGGAAAAAGGAGGCCCCAGGGCCCCCTGCAGCTGAAAGTCACAATGTAAGTGTGCAGCCATTTTCAATTCTGCTTCCCTCATTCTGACCCCGGGGCACACAGGGCCATTTGTGTTGATTAACTGCAAACAAATACCTTCTCAGGGAGAAAAGCAGAATCTTTACAGGAAGATGGTTTCCTTTCTGGTTATATAAAATCATCAAGAATTTCATATTCTTGGTGGTCGGAGAGCAACTGATGTTATCATCATGTCATTTCAGTCCCCCGCACATCTGTGACCCTGGAGACAAAGTGCAGCCACCAGATTGGCCCATCGGAGAGACGTGGCCCTGCACTCTGATCCCGAGCAAGGGTCTCTGTTTCAGACAGCTGCACTCTTTTAAGGGGAGGGAGGAGAGGCCATCTGTGGGACATGATGGGGGCTGGCACTGACCTGCCCTGGGTGAGCCCTCTCAGGGGCAGGTGACCCCCCCTCTGTTGTTCCAGTACCCCCAGGCCCGGGGCCTCAGGCTGGACTCCCTCCCACCTCCAACCTGGGGGCGAGTGACACATTCACTGCTCCAGCTCCAGCAAGGACAGTGACCCAGCACCTGAGCTCGGCGAGGACAGCGCCTGCCAGCCCTGAGTCCAGTGGGGATGTTTGGCGGCCAAGTCATTCACTCCCTCTTTACTCAGCAAACCTGCAGGAGCCCCTCTTGGGGCCAAAGCCCTGACTGAGCCCACAATCTGATGAGGGGAGACTGTAAGCAAGACTGGAGGCACAGCAGGAGGAGCACGGAGATGGGGACTCAGGCTCATGGACCTAGGGACTCATGTCGCAAGGGAGGAGCGTTCGAGGGCAGCTCCCTGGAAGCGGTGGCAGCGGACGTGGGTTTTGAATGGGGGATGGGCACTGGCCAGCAGGCAAGTAAGAACGGGCAGGTGTGAGATGGTGGGGCGGCCGGGAGTATGAGGCCCCACAAGTAACTCGGTGTGGTCACAGGGCCAGGCACGAGGGTGAGACTGAGGGTGTCACAGTCAGATCTGGGTTTCTTTCTTTTTTTTTATTTTGAGTTGGAGTCTCATTCTGTCGCCCAGGCTGGAGTACAGTGACACACTCACAGCCACCCCAGCACTGACATGCTGGGCTCCGGCAATCCTTCCACCTCAGCCTTCCAAGTAGCTGGAACGACAGGTGCATGCTACCACACCCGGCTAATTTCTTGTTTATTGTAGAGACAGATCTCGCCAAGTTGCCCATGTTGGTCTAAAACACCTGGGCTCAGGCAATCCACTTGCCTCGGCAGATCTGGGTTTCTTAAAGATGACTACAAGCAGGAGAGCTGGGTCTCAGCATCCTCTCCCCACCAGTGACTGAGTCCCCTTGGGCTCTGCTGCCCGCCAGCCCATGGCTAGGAAGGCAGGTTGGGGCATAGCCCTGCCCAGGGCCAGCTGTCCGGGCAGCTCTGCAGGCTGACCCTGTGGTGTGTGGGATCTCTCCGCACTGCATTCACACCTTCAATAGGACTCCAAAGCCTTCCCTTGTCTTCTTCCTCTGACAAGGGTATGACCCAGCCCACGAGGAGACATGTAGAGATGTCACCCCCAGAAGCAAGTACTATTAGTACCCCCATTTTACAGGTGAAGAGATTGAGACCCAGAGAAGTTTAAGTAGCCCATAGATCTGGGCTTCAAATTGAAGTCTGACTCCAAAGTTCCTGCTCTTAGCACACATTTGCTCACCCAGAGAAGAACAGTCATGTCGTTTTTATCTGTGGGCAAAGTCTATGAGGAGGGAAAGTGAAATCCCAGAGCTGATGGTGTGGACAGCGATGCCAGGAAAAGGAATGCAGACTCTCTGTGTGTGTGTGTGTGCAGGTGTGTGTATATGTGTGCATGCCTGGATGTTAGAAACACATAAAAACTGACCCAAGAGGTGCAGTCTTCCGCTGCCCAAGAAGTATGTAATCCCCCCGCCCCCCACCCAAGACAGGTAGCTGAGTCCTAGAGGCTCACCCCAGACTCATGAGGGGCTGGGTCCTGAGGTGGGGACTAGAGGCTGACGAGGTCTTTAGAGGCGAGCACAGGCAGTCCATCGGGGCACTCAGAATGAGACCCGTGTAATAATGCCAGACTGGCCTTCCATCCCTTTGTTACCCCATCTGAGCCCCTGAGACAACCAGGGATGGAAACCCTGCAGGAAATGGAGCTGGGCGTGTCCCAGGACAACAAAAAGAGCAGGGCTGCCAAACAACCTCCCCTCACGTGCAGCTGGGCTTGGAGGGTCCTGGGTGGTGGTGTCCCAAGTCCAGAGTTGCTTCTCAGGCCCAGTGAGCAGGTATAGGCTGCCCTGGATGTTCTTTTATGGCCGTGGAGAAGTGCCTTCACTTACCTCTGGAGGCCAAGGACCGGTCAGGGAGGACCAGGCACCACAGAGGACACGGGCTATAATGCCAGCTACTCCCTCTCACTGGCCAGGTCAGTCTCCCCATCGGAGAGGACAGGAGACCATTCTCTAGAGACAGAAGAGGCAGCGTTCCCCATCCCCGTCCCCTGACATCACTTCCAAATGTGCTCCCTGGTCTGCATGTGCAAGAAAATGCCCAACCACAGAGAAGTGCTGTTCCCTCATCTCACCAGAGGGGACAGACACCTGAACCTGACATTCGGCCCTCAGTCAAAGCCTCATCTCACAAAGTCTACTGGACACTCCACCACATTTGGATTCCTTATTTCATTTTTTTCTGAGTCAGGATCTCATTCTTGCCCAGGCTGGAGTGCAGTAGCACAATCATAGGTAATCCTTCCACCTCAACTTCCCAAGTAGCTGGGACTACAGGCGTATGCCACCATGCCCAGCTTATTTTTTATTTTTTCATTTTTATTTTTAGAAATAAGGTCTCACTATGTTGCCCAGGCAAGTATTGGACTTCTGAGCTCAAGCAATCCTCACACCTTGGCCTCCCAGATTGCTGGGATTACAGGCGTGAGCCACTCTCCCTGGTCTAGACTCTATTCTCTTCATATGGAATGAAAATGGATGGAGAAATTAGCGGATTTTTCCAAGCTGATTTTCACAAAGCCCACGTCTAGCTGGGCTTCTCACTCCCCCTCCAGCCATGATGGGGAAGCTAGAGCAGATGTCAGCAAAAGGGTCTGTCTGACTGGGTGACACAGAGCCTGGATGTCAGGACCCTGGCACACCTTACTGCACCAACCAGGCCACACCACCCTTTCCTCCTTCCCCAAGCAACTGGGCATTTGTGGGTGGCACATTTGCCACCTTTCTCTAGAATAAAGGACAGGTGTGGCTTGGAAGCGGTGTAACAGCATCTTATCTTGGATGCTGGCAGAATGGCATGAGTCAGACCCATCACCAAGTCACGAAGGGTGGGCCCAGGCCAGCCTGAGCCACGGAAGTCCCTGGGACCCAGAGAGACTCGTGCATGCTATGTGTGTGCCCTGCAGCTGATGACACATTCAGGCTTCCAAGCATGGGACGGGGTGGGAGTCACATCAGAAGGGCAGGGGCCTCTCTCCTGAGCAAAGCAGGGTACCAGACATGCCCCTCACCCACCACTACCCACAGTTCCCTCCCATCATTCCAGACGGTGCCCGTTTCCAACTTGCAGAATGAAAACACCTGATCACGGAGGCGCATGAGGGTGGATGTGAGACTCCATCCCAAAGTCTGGAGAGGGTGGTTCTCATCCTGGGTGAGTCCCTTGCTAACGGTGGGATTTCACAATGCTAACAGATGGGACTAGCCATTCCTGACACAACCCCACTGAGCGGGGGCTGGGTCACCCCCTCTTGGAAGTAAGTGACTCCAGGAAGTTCTAGTCTTCTGGCACCAACCTGCCCTTCACTCCACATTCATGCCCCTCAGGTGTCAGGTTCATGGACAAGATCATCGCTGCCTGTCCCTGCCCTGCACACATCTTTCCGAGGCTGTGTCATGACCCTGATGGGCCAGAAGCACCCCAAGTCACTCCCCCGGGACCAAGTGGAACGGGACAAGAACTCGCTCAGGATAGAGACATATGGTCCCCTGTGGAGGACGCAGCTCTCCATCAGTGACCAGGGCCACCCGTTAGGTGTCTCCCAGGGGACCTCTGCTGGGATGGAAGGGACCCAAGGAGCACTGAGACCCAGTCCTAAGACAGTCTGGTTGCCTGGGATGACCAGCCTCCCTCGCTGCTCTCTGGGCCACGCACGAACACTTGTGTGGACAGTAAACCTGCATCAGTGAGATGCCCAAAGTCTTGTTTTCTTGGGCTTTGCCACCTCCAGATCTTGACCTCAGCTGTCAACAGAGCCTCTGTCATGTTCCCAAGTGTCCCTCTGTGGCCAAGTGAACCGGCCATCCAGGAGCCTCCAGCCATTCTCTGCAGGCCATTTGCCCCATGGCCCCCTCCACCCATGGGCAGCCCCCACAAGGGGCCGGGAGGAGCAGAGCCCCAGCCAAGCATCCTGTGGCCAGGGGTCCTCCCCAACCTAGACAGCATCTGTGATGCTCCACAGCATCTGTGCTCCCCTAGTACAGGCACTGCCTTGTCCCTCTCCCTGGTTCAGACTCTGTTCAAGGCAGGCAGAGCTTCTTGGTGCAGCCATGCACATCCCATCACCTGATGCCGTGACTGTCCATCTGCCCAGCACCCCTTCCTACTGAGTGGTCCATGGTTCTCAGTGCCACATGCATTTCGGAGTGTGTGTGTGTGTGTGTGTGTGTGTGTGCGCGCGCGCGCGTGTGCGTGCTTGAGCATCCTGAAACCCCTCCGGCCTCAGTCCTTCACTGGCTTTGAGTTCCTCTGCCTGAGGACTCATGGGTAGACAGGTGGGCTGGCCGAGGTGGAGGCCGCAGTGACTGGGGGCCTTGGGAGAAGGCGAGCAGCCCTACTTTGGCCCAATCAGCCCTGACTGTGGCCCAGTGTGACCTCTACAGAGCATGAAGAGCGTGAGGAAAGGCTGGACAGCAGCCCGTAGGACTGAAGGCAGAGGCAGCAAAAACTCGGGGGTACGAGGTTGACCAGATGACCTCTGAGGCCTAGTGTGTTTAGGATTGCTGTGGGGTCAAGTTCACATAATGAACTATTTTTATACTTAACAAAGACACCCAAGCACGGAATCCATCCTGACGACAGAAGACAAGATGTAATCAGTCACCATAGGAGTCAGTGTGCATGTGTGGGTTTGGTGGGGCCTCTGTGAAGGTCCTCTTGTCCCTGGAGCCTCCTAGGCTTGCCCAGGGCTGGAGGCAGAAGGCCCCTTAGGGCCCCTGGTCAGATGAGCTGTTCTGTGAAGGCCCAGCATGGCACCCCCAGGAGGAAGCAGAATCACAGCATAACTTGCTCTGCCCAGTCTTTTGTGTGTTTTTAAAGCCCTGAGAGGCTGATGTCTAACCTGAGAGAACATTGCTCTAATGGTGGAATTCCAGGTACTATGACTTAGAGAAGTCTCGTGGGAAGGACAGTTTCCAGCCTCTGTCACATAACATCTCCATGGGGCCTTAGACCTCATCTGGTTCAACCCTCTTGTTTTGCAGAAGAGGAGGCTGAGGGCCTGGGAGGCTAAGGCTGGCCTTTAGGTGGCAGAGCCGGGGTGCCCAGCGCCCCCAGCTCCCTCCCCAGCGCTCTCCCCACCCACCTACCCACAGGCAGCTGGCCTCTCTCTCTGCGGCCGGGCTGCTCGCCTGCCGGACACCTCTACAGCCCCACTGCCAGTCGCAGGTGCACCCAAGGGGCCAGTCGGAAGGGAGCACGTGGACTGCAGAGGTTGTTTCCCAGCCACGTGGCCGAGCCCAGCCCCAGGCAGGCAGGACCAGGCTCAGTGCGGGAAGCAGGACTGGTCAGAGCGGCCCAGACGGGGCGGCCAGGCCGACGGCCTCTGAGGAGCCTGCCTCCTGCCTCCTAATGCTCCGGGTGTTCTTCCTCCTGGCGTCACTTCTGTATTTTGGTGTTATTCTTGCTTCATTTTATCTGTTTCCTTCCAGGTCCAGCTGTAGGGGAGGCTGCCAGGCCCTAGGAACCTTTGCAATGGTTTTGTATTTCTGTAGACACCAGATATAAACATATTTATATATTTGTGTCCCTCCCCTGCTCCCCCCAGTTCCCAAGCCCGATGCACACTCTACACGCAGGCCACTCTGACCTCTGACCCCGTGTTCCATGTGGCAGGAGGGCCCCGCCCCGGGCCAGGTCCCAGGTCATGGCTGCTGGCTGTCTGTGGCGGAAGTCCTTGGTTGTTCCCCTCCCCCCTCCTCCCAGCTCTGACCATTCTGTCCGTCTCTCTCGTCTTGTCCTCAGTTTCAAAGCAGTGTCATGAAGGGCTTCCTTTCCATGCCTAAAAGGAAACAATATGCTTTGGGGGAGAGATGGGGATGGAGGGGGTTCTCGGGCAGCTTGGGGCCCTGAGTCTTTGGGCGATCAGAGGACGTCTCAGGAGTGGCTGGGATCACAGCCACCTGGGAGCCTCCCAAGCCTCGGTCACATTGGAGAGCCTGCCACCCGAGGTAGGCAGGTCAGGACCAGGCTGCGTTGGTCTGGTTTGGTGCAGACGCCAGGGCCGGCAGGGGTAGAACCGTATTGTTTCCCTTTGAGGCCAGTCCTGGTCCTCGTCCCATCCATAGTTCATGCTTTTTGATTTGCATCTTTTTTTGCATGGACATGCCGAGTAGTGATAAGCAAGGTTTTCTGTCTTTGGGGCGTCTCTGGTCAGACTCTTCTCTTTCAGACCCCGTGTCAGGCCATTAGGGTCAGGTGTGCCATTGCTGTGTTCTCTGAGTCCTAAAACGAAGGGCATGACCAAGGTGTACAGGGAGATCTAGCCCTGTGAGGAAGCGGCGCCATGGCGGCAGGGGTGGCAGATGAGGACACACTGGTCTCTGTGCCTAGGTCGGTGCAAGATGGCAGCCAGGGCGGCCGGGAAAAGCTGGAGCTCGTCCTGTCAAACCTGCAGGCAGACGTCCTGGAGTTGCTGTTGGAGTTCGTCTACACAGGCTCCCTGGTCATCGACTCGGCCAATGCCAAGACCCTGCTGGAGGCGGCCAGCAAGTTCCAGTTCCACACCTTCTGCAAAGTCTGTGTGTCCTTTCTTGGTGAGCCCGGGGGCACATGTATCCCTTGGGGGGAGTAGAGGAGGTGTGTGAGGAACTCTAAATACCAGGGGCCGAGGGGGAGGGCTGTGTGCACACCCAGCACACTCTCAGACACGGCTGGGTTTCACAAAGCTCTTTTAAGATGATGGTTTGGGGCCAGGTGCCTGTAATCACAGCACTTTGGGAGGCCACAGCAGGAGGGTCACTTGAGCCGAGGAGATCAAGATCAGCCTGGATTATACAGTGAGACCTCATCCCTCATCTCTATAAAAAAAATGTTTTAAGTTAGCTAGGCATGGTGCTGTGGGCCTGTAGTCCCAGCTACTCGGGAGACTGAGGTGGAAGGATCACCTGAGCCCAGGAGGTCGAGGCTGCGGTAAACCATGATCATGCCACTCTACAAAAAAAAAGAGAGATGATAATGTGGATAACAGCATGCAAAGGCCTTCTTTCATTGGCATGGACTGAAGAGCACTCTGTGCCACTTCCTTGTACCCACCAGGCCTTGTGAGAGCCAATGGGGCCATGGGAGCCATGAGGATGATCTGCTTGTGGGGAGAGCCCATGCCCTTGCCTCACATCAGCTCTCTGAACCTGGAACAGAGCAGCCACAGCCTTGCTTTCCCTGTAACTTATTAAGAGCTGGGTCACTCCAGGAGGGTCTGTGACCTCAAGCATGCCTGTCCTGATTATGGAAGATGCCTAAGCCTCAGTGTGATCCATGATCTTTATTGTGTGACTCCTGCCCCCAGCTCAGGCCCAACTCTGAGCCCAGCACTCACACTCCATACCTCCCAGTCTCGATCCTTCTGTCAGGGCCTGCGGGAGCAGGTGGAGGCCCTGGGAGGCAGCATGAGATGGGGAAGAGGGAAACTCAGGAGGAGGGTCAAAGGCTCCAGGGACACAGGAAGTAGACTTCTGGGGACTCTGGATGCTGGAGGCAGGGTCCCCAGGTCATGGGCTCAGAGAGGGATCCAGTGTGACAGTGACAAGAACAGGTAGTGACCACGCCCAAGGCCCTTGGGTCAGTGGTCCTGCACTCTTGCCCCCAGAGAAGCAGCTGACGGCCAGCAACTGCCTGGGGGTGCTGGCCATGGCCGAGGCCATGCAATGCAGCGAGCTCTACCACATGGCCAAGGCCTTCGCACTGCAGATCTTCCCCGAGGTGGCAGCCCAGGAGGAGATCCTCAGCATCTCCAAGGATGACTTCATCGCCTATGTCTCCAACGACAGCCTCAACACCAAGGCCGAGGAGCTGGTGTACGAGACAGTCATCAAGTGGATCAAGAAGGACCCTGCGTCACGTGCACAGGTAGGACCCGTCCCGCTCCTTCCCATGGGGTTTGGGGGCACCCTGAGGTGATGGGGTCTGCAGCAAGGATGAAGGAAGCTGAAGGAGGCTGGTCCTACCCCCCCCACCCCCCGCCGCCGGCCAGGGCAGCAGCAGAGCGATGAAGGGAGGGCATAGCAATGAGAGGTCAGTCATTAGAGGATTCCTGAGGGCTGACATTTCACCCTACAGGAGACCCAAGCCACAGGGAGGCCAAGACTCAATAGACCACAGAGCCTGGGGTGGGCGGTACCAGGGCCCTGCAAGGAGAAGTGGGTGCCTGAGTCAGGGTGCTCTGGGGTTCCTGGGAGCACAGACCCAGCAGGGGAGCTGTCCGTGCTCGGTTGTTAAGGGAATGGAGAGCACCTGATGGACCAATAGGAATCCACGCTGGAGATGAAATCCACGTGATGGGAGGGAGCATGAGGCCCTCGGAGGGGACAGTATTGGATGAACAGAGGATACAGAGATGGCTCCCCACCCTGGACTCAGCCACTGAGCCCAGGAGAAAGGGATCCTTGGATTGATCAGGTGTTGGGGGATGGGGACAAGATTTCTTTTCAAAGGAAAGAAGTTAGTTGGGGCAGCCAGTAACAGTGATGGCCACAATTCACCATGCTTCCCAAACACCAGAACTTTCTCCCGAGCACCAGACCTCTCTCCATGATCGCTCACTGGACCTTTCCAGAAGAAGGTCCCCCACATCCATCTAGTTCATCAAGCCCAGACTACACTTCCTCCTGTGTTCCATATTTCAGCCCTGTCTGATACCCGAGACAGAAACCTGGGTTCCTCCCACATCTCCCACCTCCATTTGGCCTCACAGGGCTCATTCCTGCCTCCTCACTCTCCCTGAAGGTGGACGGGTTTCCTCTGCCCCTCATTCAGACCTCCCTCATCTCACAGGATCATGGCAATTGCCTCATCTCCTAAGTGGTCCCTGTCTTGTCTTGCTCCCTTCAAATCCATTTCTACCCTCCAACCTGATTGGTCTTTCTAAAGAGCAAAGTGGATCACCTGATTCCTCAGTTCAAACTCCTCGTCAGTTCCCTCATCATCACAGCCCAGAAGCAGCACGGTTCTTGCTGAGCATGGGCCCTGTCCTCTGCTCACCTCTTCACTTTCATTTCTCCTTGTCACCTCCAATAAGAAGAAATCCCATGTCATTCCCCAAGCACACCACTCTCTTCCACTCTTGATGCCTCTGTGCAGGCTTTGAACGTCCACCCTCCTTTCCACTTTGTGCCTGCCTGAAACCTGCTGATCCTTGCCTACACAGCTCGAATGCCATGCCCTCTGTGAAGCCTCTTTCTCCTGCGCCCACCACAGCCCCAAACTAGAGCTCCCCTCCTGCCCCCCCATGCCTTGTAGGTAAGAACCCTCCCCCGTCCACCATTAAACTGTGTGTACCTTGAGGTCAGAGACTAGGTCCCATAAGGAGCTTGATGCCCGGCCCACAGGGTGGCCAGCGATTCACTGGATGAAGCACCTGAGGAATAACGATCCAACAGGAGAGGAGGGGAGGGGAGAGTCAGCCTGGGGAATCCTTCCCAGTGGGAGGGGCCGGGGCCAGTCCGAGGCCCCAGGACACCACTGAAGGAGTTGTCGGTGCCGGGAAAATGCAGGCCTCCACAGTAGGGACTTGGAATCTCAACAACCGCCATCTCCTTGAAGCCTTTCTGGGCCCTGCCTGCAGTACCCAGGTCCCCACAGCTCTCTGAGGCTTATACCCTCCTCATTTCAGGCCCCCAGCAGCCTGGTGCGCCCGCAGCAGGAGGCACAGCCTGGGTGGAGCGCAGGAATAAGATGCTGCAGGGATGAACAGGGGTCCCCCAGGTTCCCCTCTTCTTTCCCTCTCAAGACTGCACCCGGGGGGCGGCTCCTCCTCTAGTCTCAGCAGCTCGTGTCTCCTCTGCCCCGCAGTATGCTCCGGAGCTCCTAGCGGTTGTCCGCCTCCCCTTCATCCACCCCAGCTACCTGCTCAATGTGGTCGACAACGAGGAGCTGATCAAGTCGTCGGAAGCCTGTCGGGACCTGGTCAACGAGGCGAAACGCTACCACATGCTGCCCCACGCCCGCCAGGAGATGCAGACGCCCCGAACCCGGCCCCGCCTCTCTGCAGGTAGCGAGGGCCAAGCTCCCCAGATGCAGTGCCTTGGGGTCAGCCTGACTCTGGGTGGTCCCCCAGAGAGGCGCCAGGCGCAGATGCTGACAGTGTTGGGGTGTGTCCGAAGGGTGCCCATCCGTGTCCCCACAGGTGTGGCCGAGGTCATCGTTTTGGTTGGGGGCCGTCAGATGGTGGGGATGACCCAGCGCTCACTGGTGGCCGTCACCTGCTGGAACCCGCAGAACAACAAGTGGTACCCCTTGGCCTCGCTGCCTTTCTATGACCGCGAGTTCTTCAGTGTAGTGAGTGCCGGGGACAACATCTACCTCTCAGGTGAGGCCCCTCAGGGCTGGGGTGGGGACTGGGTACGGGCTTCCCAAGGGGACTGCTCCCCACATGCCAGGGCTGAGGAAGACCGTGGCCAACCTCGGACCACTCCTCACCCCCTGCCTGCTCTCTGTACCTCCCCATGCTGCCTCCAGGTGGGATGGAATCAGGGGTGACGCTGGCTGATGTCTGGTGCTACATGTCTCTGCTTGATAACTGGAACCTCGTCTCCAGAATGACGGTCCCCCGCTGTCGGCACAACAGCCTTGTCTATGATGGGAAGATTTACACCCTCGGGGGACTCGGTGTGGCAGGCAACGTGGACCACGTGGAGAGGTAATGAGGCCACAGTCACAACGGGGGTATCCTCTTAGGCTCACCAAGAGCTAAAATCACATCACTACGCCTCTCCAACCAATGGCATAGACCAGAGACTGGACCATTCATGAGGCAGTAGTGAGAGGGGACCATAGGGTGTGAGTTAGGAGCAGACAGGATGAGGATGCTACAGACTTCCCCAGTCCTTGAGATGGAGCAGTCCTGCCCTGACATCCCACATAGGTGTCAGACAAGCTGGAGGCCCAACATCCAGTTGCAGAAGACACAGGATGAGCACAACTACACTAACCAGGCAGTCAGGGAACATACTGGACTGTGCATACCAGCCCAGAGACTTGCTGGGATTTAGGGCAAACCTGGAACCAGTGGCCAAAATATGGGCCCTGCTGGTGGCAGTGCCTCCATGTCCCTGCCAAGCAGGGGGTTAAACACCAGGATGTTCCCTTCCTCCCTCCATCCATACGTCAGGAAATCTGTTCATAATGCAGGGAAGGGTCGCTGCACGCAAACCAAGAACTTAGGGGGATAGTCTGGACAACCCTCTAGAATTCTCCAGAAGAAAAAAAATAAGCCACAGGGTCCAAGAACCATGTGTGTTAGTCCACCCTCTGCTGGGAGTCCTAGGCTGGCTTCCTCCCGAGACCGTGCAGGGCCAGATACAGGCATGAGATACAGGGGCTGAAGGAAGTGCTTTCTGGGTGGGAATACTCAGTCTTTTTCCTTTGAGCCCGGGAGACTGTTCTTACAGAGGACAGACACCTAGGGAAAGAGGTCCAGAAACTTCTTGAGTCAGCAGAACAGGAGGCTTAGTCCCACTTTTGGAAAAGCTAGTGCCCCAGGGGGTGACCAATTAGGCTGACCTGGCCCCAAAGTCCAACCCAGGAGGCCTTTCTTCCCATGCCCTTCTTCCCACGCCCTTCCTGCACCCGAGTCCACCATCCTGTCCATCATCGGCTGCCGCTAGAAAGCTCATCTTCCCGTGTGACATCTCTTTGCCTATGAAGCCACACATACCCCTCAATTTGTATTTTTTTTTCCCCCTTGGTGGCTAATTGGACACTTGACAAATGTTACAGCAAGGATGGTTTCAGAGTGAGACAGGCTCTGAATGTTCATTGTGGGCTTTTAACTCCCCCAAGTGGAGCCCAGAGATGGCTCAGTTACAACGTTTAATTGTCATATTGATCTGGCGATCATGGGGAATCCCCGTGTGATCATGAGGACATGAATGCTGTCCCTGGGGCTGGGTCAGCCCCGGTGCTGGTGGCCTTCATTGTGACCTACTGCCCTGCTGTGCATGCCCCAAGCATTCTGGAAGCACCAGTTTCCAATCATTTGTCATCCAATAATAAACACATGAAAAAGGAGACATTTTCTATGTAGGAGTAAACTGAGCTAGATTTGTCATCCTGTCTCGCTTTTGTCAGCTATTTTTAATCTCCTAAGACGCTGATTACTCATTTTGCAAACTTATACTTGTTGATAAATACAGCGATTTGTTCAAGCCTCAGATGCACCAACTAAGAGGCAGAGACAAGCGCCGCTCCTCCGGGGTCCTGGGGTAGTTCTCCAAGGCTCAGGGGTGGCCTGTGTTGGCCTTTCCTGGAGGGCTAAGCCTTCCTTCTGGCTGTGAAATGCCAGTGCGGACACAGCATAAGCAAGGCCACTCTGGGAACACCAGCAGATGGAGGAACAGTCCAGGACTACCAGGTGACCCATGGGTCCCTGAGCCCTTCCTCAACCCACCAGGATCTGTCCCTGTAGGGACAGGATACTAGCTTGAAGATCCCTGAGTAGTGTGCGTGCAAGTAGGGTGGAGGGTGCACAGCGAGAGATGCCCACTGTTTGCGGAGGAGCAAAGCTTGAGCCTCATTTCTGTGCCACACGGTGGCAATGATGAGAATTCAGGGTGACAGGAAGGTCAGGGTAATGGGGACAGACATGAGGATGCTTTGTTCCCCAGGAAGCACTAACGGTACAAATGGCTATTATGTTGATAATGAACGAGATATAGGGTACATTGTAATTATATTACATTATGGTATGACAGGAATAGAGCAAGATTATATAATTATAGATTGAAACAACAGCGCAATAGACAAACCTGTATTATATCATTATATACATAACTGGGCCTAATATTTAATAGCAATATATTGCAGTGGCTGTGGTTACTGGATAAATGATAGCAGAGTGCCTCACTTGGCAGGGTCATTTGCATGTCATTAGCATATCCTTCTCAAGCAGGAAGCTGACAGATTGAGCTGACGGGAGGGCTGGTGGCTTGGCAATCAGCCACCTGGAATAACAAGCTCTCAGGAAATTCGCATTTGGTGCAATGTGCCATCATACTGAAAGACTGAGGACTAACAGCCACATAATCTTCCACCGTCTCCCAGCTCCTTCCACAGGAGCTCTTTGGCTCTCTGCCATATTGGCTTAAAAAACAGATATCTGAACTTCTGACACTGTCCAAAAAGACACTTACTCCACTGCAGATAAGCCACATATCACTGGTCTGGGGCTTAATTGAATCAGCCCTGCTGCTGCCCTTCAAGATGCTCCAGCCTCTTCTCAAATCTAAGCATAGAACTGGACGTCACATAGCCCTTGCTGGGAACCCTTCCAGGCTAAGGAAGAAAGGTGTGCTCCTCAGGAAAGGTGCAGCCCAGCTCTAGGTTCAGGCACACATGGGATGATGAACAACATGGTGAGTAGCTGTGTCACCTGCTGGGCAGTCCAGAGTAAGAGCTGGGCCACCTGGTGTTAGAAAAGAGCATCCCCTAAGGAATATGACAGAAATGCTGAGGACTGAGATCCACCTGCCCCATGAAGGAAGACTTCAGAGATACCAGTCCCCTAGCCAGACTGCTGAACCCCAAGTCACTCTTCCCTGCAGCTGCTTTCTGCTGCCCTCTTTCCCCTGTCTTGTCTGGAATATGTGTTCCATCACTTCTCCATCCTCTTGCTTTGCTGCTTCATCCTGCACTACACACCCAGCAGATCTATTCAACCCAACTCTGCCTTCTCCACACCCAGCCCTGGGGTCTGAATGCTGATGGAGGAACCCCATCTCACTACACATCAACCCCGACGACACCCTGAAGACCTCCATCCTCTACGGGGTCCCTTGTGCTACAAGGCAATTGTTTTGGGTTTCCTGTGTCAGCAGTTTCCCCCACTCTCAAGAGTAGGTCTTTCTCATCTTTACCTCTCTTCTCAAAGCTCTGACCCCATAGACTCCCCCACTGCTTTCACCAACTCTGACTGACTTCTGCTTCACAGAGAAAATGCAATGCAAGAACTGTTGACCAAGTGTGGTGTCTTATGCCTGTAATCCCAGCTCTTCAGGAGGTTGGGTGGGAGGATTGCTTGAGCCTAGGAGTCTGAGACCAGCCTAGGCAATATAGTGACACCTTGTCTCTATAAAAAAATTAGCTGGGTATGGTGGTATGCACCTGTAATCCTAGCTACTTGGGAGGCTGAGGCAGGAGGATCACTTGAGCCCAGGAGTTCGAGACTTTGGTGAGCTCTGATCATGCCACTGCACTCCAGCCTGGGTGACAGAGTGAGACCCCAAATCAAAAAAAAAAAAAAAAAATTAAAAATTTCAGAAACTCTGCAAGCTAATTGTCAACCATAGCTATATATTAAAAATTAAAGTATATACACATACGATTAAATATATTTAAAAAAACAAAGGTAATCCATATTCAAAACTCATCACTTCCTAATTTCACTAAATTTTACTATTGTCTTGACTCTTGAGGTAATATATACCTCTTGTACCTACATACAGAGGTGATTCCAGATAATGGCACCACAGCACACCTCTTTCCAACTCCATGTTCAGCAACAGCCTGTTGGTAGCTTGAAATCAGCCAGGCGGGAAGTTTTATATCCCAGAAATCAACAAATGTTACAAACCAGGACTTTTACCCTGAAGAACTGGTTGTTGAACATTTAGCAGCATTCCACTGACAAAACCCCTAAGTTCCAGATTCCTTTCTGGATACTTCCTTCTCTGCCTCACAGCTAAGTTTCTTCCGAGAGAAGTCTATGCCTGCTGTATAGACACCAACCACCATCACCAATACTTTTGCATCTCCCATTCCTGTTAAAGCGCCCTTGACCACAAGAGCACCAGTGGCCTGTTGGATACTCCTTGGCCTCTCTTCATGTCCTCCACCCTGGAGGCCCTTTGTCTTCTGTGGCACAGCCACCAACTGCCCCTGAGGGCTTCTCTCAGCTCTCCTCTTAAGGGCCACATGTCCCTACAGTTTGTCTTCAGCCCCGGGCTCACTGCACACTGTCCCCAGTGCACTCCTGAGCTTCGGTGTCCATCTTTATGCTGCGATCCCAGAGCTGAATACTTCATCTATATCCCACTGCACAGCCCCAGTCTGCTGCCCACAAATACTTCAAAATCCCTCTGAATGAAACTAAAATCACCCTCCTCCCCCAAGCCTAGTTCTCTGGCCACCAACAGTATCCACACCATCCTCAGCAGCTCTAGCTCCCTGGCTCCAGCATCCTGTTAATGAGCACAGCATATCCACTCCCCGCTCCTCTGTCCTCATATCCTCATCTTCTTATCATTCCTTGGTCCTGAGAAGCCATCGTTGCTTCCCACTAAGCTTCCTGTAACAGATAATCTAACTAACTAGTCTTTCTGCTTCCAACCTCCTCACACCAGTGTTCTCCAGCCTACAGACACACTGATCTCTCTAGGGTCCAAATTTGATCATGCTATTTCCCTGCTTAAAACCAGCAGGACTAAAACCCAAATCCCTCAGCTTGGCTCCCAGGACCTTTCTAAATACCCCTACCCCCAGCCATCGTAAGTTGAAAATATTGTAAATTGGAAACGTATTGAATACACTTAACCTGGGAAACAGCAAAGCTCAGCCTAGCCTGCCTTGAACGTGCTCAACAATAGCCTACTGCTGGACAAAATCATCTCGCACAAAGCCTATTTTATAATAAAGTACCAAATCTCACATGTGATGTATTGAATACTATACATTATGTTGAAATAGTGACAGTTCCCCACCATCATAAAGTCAAAAAATTGTAAGTGGAACCATCATAAGTCAGAGACTCTCTGTACTCTAAAGTCTCCAAAATGCCACCTTTGCCATGCCCTTCACCTGCAAAGCTTTCCTGTGGCCCACCCACTCCTGCTCCCCATTCATCTAGCCAGTAGCTTATTCAACCTTTAAGACTAGCCCACCTCTCAGCTCCTCCAGGAAGCCCACCTCAATAGGTCTATCAGAGCAGGCTGGGTGCCCCCTGCTAGGTACACCTTGGGTTTCTCACCATCGTGCTACTTATCATCCTGCACTGCAATTGTTTTTGTGTGTTTTATTCGGTTGTCTTCCCCCACTAAGCCATAAGTTCCTCAAGGGCAAGAATGGTGGTGAATTCACCTGTTTGCCCAGTTTCCAGCGCAGAGCCTGGGTACATGCAGATGCTTGGTTCATGACTGCCTGATGGAAGGGTAGGACTGAGCTGGAGAGAGAGGGCTGAGGGGGCCTAGAGCATGGGAGGACCAGGTACACAAAGGTACAAAAACAGGAATCCTCGCAGAATCGCAACAGGCAGAAAGAGCCCCACTGAGGTCCAAGAGGAAGGCTGAGAGGGCTAGTCTGGACCAGCCTCTAGGAGTGGCACATCCCAGTGCCCCAGCTGAGTGATTGCAGGCTATGCCGTGATGCCAGGGGCAAGGAGCAGATGATGGTGCTCTCCAAATGTCTGCTGCCTTTGGTGGTGGCCTCTGCACAAGGCCCACTTTGACCCTGGGCTCTTCTTCTCTCCTGCAGGTACGACACCATCACCAACCAATGGGAGGCAGTGGCCCCTCTGCCCAAGGCTGTGCACTCTGCGGCAGCCACGGTGTGTGGTGGCAAGATCTATGTGTTTGGCGGGGTGAACGAGGCCGGCCGAGCTGCAGGCGTCCTGCAGTCCTACGTGCCGCAGACCAACACGTGGAGCTTCATCGAGTCCCCAATGATTGGTGAGAACCAGCCGTCTCCTCAGCCTGGGGCCAGGGTGGCACTCCCACTCATTGGTTTAGTCAGTACCCCATGCCCAGAAGTCAGGCTAAGCCCAAGAGCTCTGCAGACCCACCCAGGTCTGGGGGCAGTGAGGGGGGCAGGATAGTCTCAGAGGCCCCAGGCCAGGTACCTGGAGAGGGGAAGTGAGTCAAGGCTCCCAGTACCCCCCAGTCCCAGGCCTGTCCTCAGGCCATCAGTGACTTCTCGGTGGCTTTTCCAGCTCCCTTCCCTGGAGGGCTTGCTGGGAAAGAAAAAGGGAGGAAAGGCCAAGACAAGATGCCTTGACCCGCCTGCTCTGCTCTCCTCACAGACAACAAGTACGCCCCGGCTGTCACCCTCAATGGCTTCGTTTTCATCTTGGGTGGGGCTTATGCCAGAGCTACCACCATCTACGACCCTGAGAAAGGAAACATCAAGGCGGGCCCAAACATGAACCACTCCCGCCAGTTCTGCAGGTGAGGGCTTGCCACACCTCTGCCAAGGCAGGGAAGGGAGAGGGAGGGACAGCAGGAGGGGCGTGACCACCATGATTCACCACCATTCGAAGACCAAGGCAATTTCCAAGCCTAGCGCAATGGCCCTCCTGTCCTGCCACAGGAATGGGTGTTGAGCCCCGGGCAGTGCGGAGTGCCGAGGGCAGTCCATACAGCCTCAGGCCCAGAAGCCCAACCCTGGGGCTCCAGCTGACCCCATCCCCAGAGGAAATGAAGTGTTTCCTAAAGACCTTAAGGCCACCTACTTTCAGGGAGACGGGAGGCCAGACTCCCCACCCCATCACAGACAGAAGGCAGTGCCAGGGCAGAGCTATGCAATGCCCTACAAGGACAAGTGGCTTCTTGGGGGAATGCGCTGATCACACACATGACCCTGATGGCACCTGGGCGCTGTCTGGGCAAAAGCACACACCAACCTGCCCCTGCAGGAAGAGACAGTAGAAGGCAGAGCGTGGCTTGGTCCCCACACTGCCTGGCCCTCTGACAGTGAGACACCAGTCCCTGCTCTTCCAGTTCCTTCCTTTTCTGGACTAAGAGGAACAAGGAATAAGAAAGGGCCCCAGAAAGCCTCTTATCAGCACTTCCATAGCAGATCCTTCCTGGAGACATCTTGTAACTGTGTAGAGGTCATCATTGAATCCTCTGTGAGTAGCAGGAAGCACTCACTGAGAACCCACCGTTAGTGCAGCAGGGCTAGGTGAGATATAACCTACTACCTGCGTGTCAGTGACCTAGGACACATAACTTTCCCTCTCGGGTGAAGTTCCACCTGCAAAACAGGTGGTTGGACCAGATAACTGCTAAACTCCTATTAGGACCACGATTTTACAGTTCTTATGCCAGGTGCAGTGGCTCACACCTATAATCCCAGCACTATGGGAGGCCAAGGCAGGTGGATTGCTTGAGCCCAGGAGATCAAGACCAGCCCGGGCAACATAGCAAGTCCTTGTTGCTACAAAAAATCAAAAACTTAGCCTGGCATGGTGGTGTGTGCCTGTAGTCCCAGGGATTTGGGAGGCTGAGGCAGAAGGATCACCTGAGCCCAGGAGGTCAAGGTTGTAGTGAGCCATGATTATGCCACTACATTTCAACCTGGGTGACAGAATGAGACCCTGATTCAAAAATAAATAAATAAGATTCTACAATTCTCATACCGTACTTCCAAGTCACATAGTCTGACGGTGGCCGTGTGCATAGCACAGTCTGACTATCCTGTCCATACGGACAACTGGAGCATTGAGCCTCACTTGGAAGAAGGCCCGCACCTCATCTGAGACTAGAGTGGATGGGAAACATAGTGCCAGAGGGAGGATTTAAACTGGGTCTTGCAAGAGAAGTAGAGAGTAGGTGCACCACAAAAGGAAAAACATGAGGGCCCCAGATGGCATGGAACTATTCAAGAGAGAAGGCTGGACGCTTCCACGTCGGGTAAGAAGTCGAGACTCACATGTCCTGTTCAGGCATTTCAGAAGTGGGTGGGGCCTTTAAAAAGCTGCGTTCAATTTTAGGGGATAGCCAAGAAGAAATGGCCGCTAGCTGAGACAAAAGAGGTCAGGGCCAGAGAAGAGGCAGCTGAAATGCATTTGGGGTTGATGGCAGAGAGGGGCTAGATGCTGAGCTCTCAGGACAGCAAGAGTTGACTGAGACACAGGACCAAGCCACTAAGTGTCACACAGGAAAGGGGACTGGCCCAGCCACCCGTCACCTTGCAGGGAGCACGCCTGGACCTTGCAGTCCTGGGAGAATGCGAGCACCGTGGGGGGCAGAACTCCCAGCCAAGCGGCTGACATTCAATTCCAGTTTCGCTCCTCATTATACGCCCTCCTGTCATTCTTGTGAGTCATGTTCCCGATTTGATTTGAGCAGCAGGAAGGCTGTGGGTGCCACACAGAAAAGATGCTCGCTGAAGCCTCAGTGTCCCGAGCCGGGCACCTGTGCACAGAGACGGGTACCCTCCCAGCCGTGTTTGAGGAGTCCCAGGGGGCCGAGAGGGAGGCTTGGTGTAAACGAGCGCCCCCTGCAGGTCGCAGGGTAGCATAGCACGGTGTCCTGCTGGGCCCTGGGGAAAAAAGGGTTTTTCTTACGCTGGCCGAGGTCAGAGGTCAGAGAAGAGCAGTGAGATTCCATGTGACGTCTGCAAAAGTGCAACAGGACGCGGTGTTGAGGGTCTATCTCTAGGTCCGAGTTGGAAGAGAAGCGCCTAACCTCCTTCCCGCTTTCCCTCCGACAGCGCCGTGGTGCTGGACGGCAAGATTTATGCAACAGGCGGCATCGTCAGCAGCGAGGGGCCCGCCCTGGGCAACATGGAAGCCTACGAGCCCACCACCAACACATGGACCCTCCTACCCCACATGCCCTGCCCCGTGTTCAGACACGGCTGCGTCGTGATAAAGAAATATATTCAAAGCGGCTGACAGCGGCAGAAAGCCCACGACAAGACTGTGGACGAGTCTGGTGAGGCAAAGGCTACACAGTGATACTTTTTCAGCGACACCAAGAAGAGGCCAACAAAACACAAGCAAGGAACTCACTGCGCTAAACATTTTGAGTATTCTCTACATTGAATGTAGAAAATCATCCTCGCCTTTGGGTGACACGGGGACACAGCGCTCCGAGCAGCCGGAACCCCGACCATGCCCCGCGGGGGCTGGCTGGCTCCCGCCGAGGCGCTTGCTCTGAACGGGGGCGCTCGCTCTGCCCGGTGCAATAGAGTTTCACATATTTTTCGACTGGGAGAGAGAGGCTGTTTTTTCCTTCCTGCAGAGCAAGCTTGATCCCTAAACCCACCATAGATCAGTTATCCTACGACAGTATTAGGCATCAGGCTCTCTTGGAATAAGATCAAAGTGTCCTTATCACTTTGATTCCTACTTTTGTTTTTTAACCAATCTACACTTTCAGTGGCTGACAGAAAACAAGGGACAATACTGTGTATCACGAGGCCTAGGAGGCTGCTGGTCCCCGTCGGGACCGAAAGAGAAGTCCAGCCGCCCAAGCAGAGCCAGATGTGGCAGCCATGGGACAGCTGGGGACAGGGGCGGGCTGTCTGTCCTTCATCGGTTTTTCTACCATGTTTTTGCTGGAGAAGGACACAGTGATTGCGCTAGCTTTCTCTTACTCGATATGAATTATTTAGATTTCCGAGGCATTTTCTTGATAAACAAAAGGCTATTTTTAAGTACTGAGAGAAGGAGGCGGCCACAAGAGAGAATGTTGTGGGAATTCCCATAGCTCTTTGTAGGTAGTGCCAGAAGGGGGCATTTGCTCCCATTTTTCTATGTGCAGAATAGAGGATCTCTCCTGGGGTGGGCAATGCCCTCATTTTATTTTTACAAAAAGTAACTCCCAGACAGCCCCATAAAAGCTGTGCCTCGTGGAGGCGTCATCCAAGGAAGAAGAATCTGCTCTAGAAAGAAGCCAGTCCTGGCTCAGGACACCGCTCCAGCCCCCTCCATGAGGTAAAGCTGAGGCCCCAGGCCAAGGGGGAAGGGAAGGAGGGAGAATAAATGTCTACAAAGCACAGGAGACTATTTTTGATATTTATAGCTATATATTAAGGCACCTGCCACAAGAGCTCTCAGGATGGGGACAGCCTTCTTAGATGGGCCATGGCAGCCAAGGCCGGCGGGGCGTGAGCAGAGATACGAACCTAAGAAAAGGGAAGCCAGGAGGGAGGTCACACCGTGGCTCAAAAGGGAAAAGGCCTTCCCACTCATTCTTAGCCCCTCAAACCTCACACGGTCATCAGTTTCCATTCCAGGGCAGGAAGAATGCCACCGCCACTGCGCTGTTGAGTTGAAGTTGGTACCAAATACACATTTACCACTTTTATATCCGGGAAGTCAACCTGCCATCGTTTCATGATAACAACCATTTATAAGGAGAAAAAGACAGACATACTTTCCATCTTTCAGTATTTGATGACACAAAATTCCAGTTCTAACGTTGGGCATCAACTTCTAGCACTACAAATGTGGCTCCCACTTGGACAAGATACCGAGCTTCGTTATGCAGTTTTTAATATTATTTATTATTTTAAAAAGTAATAAGCACAAAACTACATACATTGTATGTCATTTAAAGTATTTATGTCAAACAGGGTGCAAGTGTGAACCCAAGGACTGGAGCACAAATTCCTAACTGCCTGGGGCAGGGCTAATGTTAGCATTGGTGTGCATCTGCCTCCAAAGGAGGTCAGCGAGACTCAACACAGATGACATTGAAATTCCGTTTCTCTCCTCATCTATCACACTGGAGCAAAACTGGCTATTTCTGTGAATGATACAAAACAGGGTTCTCTGTAATGGTATTGTACATAGTATATGTTTATTGTTAAGTTCTTGTTATATTATAATAAATATATTTATAGATCTAGACTCGGAAGCCAATGTGATGTCTTTGAGTGTCGTCATCCTGCCGCAGTGATGCGAATCCCCTGTTCTACCCCCTCACATAGCTGTCTGGGTTCCCTTGTAGACTTTAGTGCGGATTTTGATGATTAGAAAGGATGGGACTCCTTAGCAACGGCACGTATAGAGTTGAAAAGGAAGTCAAGAAGAAAGGGCAATGGAAGAGCAAAGTTGAAAAGGACTTGCAAACACCCTAGAATTGACTCTGGGGATCTCCCTTTAGTCTGAGTGCTCTTCTTATTATGCCTATGCAACGGAAAGCTTCAAAGGTAGCTTCTCATTGGTATCATTCCTGTGCCTGGGACCCCTCCCTTTTTTTTGGAGTGTGTCAGAGTCACATGGCAACTCTAACTTATTACCCTTAGAAGAGACACAGCACACTTACTCCAGGAAGGACAAGGTGTGATTTCTATCCTAACATCCAGTTAGGTTGGCCTCCCTGCCTCTTTCAGTCATACCTGAGGCTGTTCTCTAACATGGGACATAGACCCACTTTGCTATGTGAAGGACATTCACGCAAGGATCCCTAAGGTGAAAATGTAGGACGCCAGATGGGATTGCTCAGCCTCTGGCAGGGAAAGGAATTTCAATGGAACAGATTAGTAGAAGAAGGAAGGTTCACAATGACCAGCATTGTCATCCATGTAGGAGCCTCACACCCTTCATCACAAGACCTAGTGTCTCCTCACCAAAAAAAAAAAAACAACAACCTGAAGAAGGTGGGTGGGGGTGGGGGGGTAGGTAAGAGTTGAGATCGGGAGATCCTCAGAAAACTCCACTGGCTGAGTCCTTACAATGGTGGATCATACACTTGTACATTTCCGATGATAGCTTTAGAACATCGGACTTAGAGGAAAGGGTGGAGAAGTTCTAGAAGATGGTAAGCCTGAAGAGCTGAAATTATAACCTGTAACTAAAACCAACCAATACTTTCATTAGTTCCTTTCTTGTCTACCCAATTCCCCTAAATCAAGGGAAACGAGTTCTCTGGGTCTGTGAAGAGTCTTTGTACTTCAGACTAACTGGGTGGTAAACAAATTACATCTTACCATAAAAGACAGGTATGCCCACTTAGGAGTGTCAAGATACTGCCATCAGATCTGACCATGAGAAGGTTCACTGTGACAGCCACAAACACCAAAGACAGTTCACTTCGGGGGGGGGGCGGGGGAGAAAATGGCCAAGGTAAAAAGAAAAATATTTGTAGCCCATAAGACAAAGGATTAATATCTTTATTAATGAGACCATGTAAGTCAATAAAGCCCATAGAAAATGTTAGCTGATTCCAACAATTAAATAGGTCTTAACAGACCCAACAAAGAAGAAATATTGCTAATGAACATACAATAAAAAGGTTCAAAATTGGTAGTCATTAAGTAATGAAAATCAAAATGACGAGTAACATCTTTTACCTACTAAATTAGTTCTCCAAACCTATAAGGGGGGGGGACTCCAAGGGCTGATGAAGAGCAGTGAAACTCTTGAGTAATGAAGGGCTTTGTAAACAGAAACGGCCCTTTCAGAGAGCAATGTGGTGGGTGCTGTTATTCAAAGCCAAAGGAATATTCACATCTGACCCACTCAGTTCATTCTGGGCATCCGTGAGGAAATAATAAAAACCATGGAAAAAGTCATAGATTTCTATAAAGTAATGACGTTGCTTTTATAATAAAAATACAGATATACGTTTTTTTAAGGGAGAGTGAGGAACAAAGTCATCTTTTCCCTATATTTCAGTCTTGGACATTGTCTTTTGTGAAGACCATTTCCTATTTTGGGTATCCTCAGCAATGAAGAAGTTAGAAAGGGGGCAAAACAAAGTAACAGAGAATGACAAAGAAAATAGGTTGCCATGTATTAGTGCTAAAACTCCTGAACGGGTTCTCAAGATCCTTGTGAATGTCTTCTCTAATTAATGCTTAGTAATACACTTATATAATACAACTGCACACATTAACTCATTTTATCCTCTCCACCACCCTAAGAGGCATAGAGCCTCATCTTCAGTCTTCAAGAAGAACAAACAGTCTCAGTGACTTGTCCAGTAGTAGTTACACCACAACCTAAGTGTCTGGTACCTTATTGAACTTAATCCCCATAACAACCCTGCAAAGGATGGTTATTCCCATTGTTTGAGTGAGACCACAAGGCTCTGAGACATTAAGCAGAGAGTAGGTCTACAGTATATCAGTATTCAAGTCAAGTGCGGTGAGATCCAGGCAGCTGGGCTACATCACACAGCCTCTTCAAGCCTGCCTGGAGTTTCAGGCTGGAGTGCAGTGGCACAATCATGGTTCACCACAGCCTTCACCTTCTGGGTCCAGGAGAGCCTTCTGCCTCAGTCTCCTGAGTAGCTGGGACTATAGGTGTGTACCACCACATCCACCTCATTTTTCAATTTTTCTGTAGAGGCAACGTCTCACTATGTCACCCAGGCTCGTCTCAAACTCCTGAGCTCAAGTGATCCTCCCGCCTTGGCCCCTCCAAAGTGCTGAGATTACAGGCATGAACCACCATGCCTGGCCTTCCTGGAGTTTTTAAGGTTCCTTTCTCTTCCTCAAGTTACCTGAAAAATCTGTAATAAGAAAACACAGGCTATTTTTCTTTTTTGAGAAACTTGCTCATGGCAAGTCTTTCTGCCATGACTCTTCCTTTTTCTTTCTCTTTCTCTCGCTAACAAACTCTTAAAAAGAAAGAACAAGAAAAATAAAGAAAACAGAGAACTCTGTGAATGTAATGGACATTCAGTTCTCTGTTAGAAATAGTCCTCTTTAGGAGTTTTTAAAATGCCTGGTAATAGTCTCAGCAACACACAGAAGACCTGGCTTCAAACAGAAAACTTGGGTCTGGGGTAAGAGAGAGAGTCCACTAGCTGAGATAGCAGACCATCCATTACTGCCTCACTGGAAACTCCTGCTGTGAGCCCTCCCTCTGATATGAACACTTAAGGAGTTCCTAACATTCCTGTTGAACACAACCCTACCTGGGAGGGCAGAGGAGAAGGGAGGGTGACATTAGCAATAACTGCACCATCTACGGCCCCAAAGGGATTATCATGACCTTGGCACTCAGGGATGTAGAAGGTCAAAGTGTTTCCCCACCTGGTCAAGGAGCTGACTAACTCCTAGAAGCCTGGCCATTTCAAACGATGGCAAAAATAAGTCCAAGATATGCTGTTGGGGGCAGATACCAAGAGGAAGGAAGCCCATGGACTTCTTTACAAGAAATAAGAATCCAAGAATGTATGTTCATCCTCACAAGCTTGTAATCCACATGCTCTGTTGCCCACTATGCAACATGTAGCAGGTCATTTGGGTGTCTTTCTCCCCTGAAAGATGAGGGCGGTCTTTGAGTGGGTCATACTAGGTCATTAAGACCTCATTCCCGGCAGGCAAGTGCCATACCTCCATCTCCCCAGCAGGGTGCCTTGCCCTGGTGTTCTGCTCCATTGGCAGCATGTGAAAAAGTACAGGCAAGGCCTCAGCTCTCTGCACTGTTTCAGCCATTCCTGGTGTCTACAGATGACTAAGAATTGTTTATTTCTGTTCAAGGGTTTTCATTTGTTGGGCATGCAGGATCTGTTCACTCTTGGTGGGGTTAGCCACACTCAAATGCAAACCTATGCAGAGGCCCCACCAGCCCTGCCTCCTTAGGGGTTTGGCCCTGAGACCTTACATCCCTGTCAGTACAGATCAGTCACTAAGTTTCTTCAGTTTACTCCCAAGTCCCTTTCTAGCTCCACTGCCTTCTTTTAAGCCTTTATCACTTCTTGCCTCAATTGTTGCTATATCCCTCCCCCCGCTTTATTTTTTACATTTTTTAGAATAACAGCTTTATTGATATATAATTCACATACCACAAGCCTCACCTGTATAAGGTGACCAATTTGGTGTTTTTAGTATATCCACAGAGTTGAGCAACCATTACCATTATCTAATTGCAGAGCATTTTCATCACTCCAAAAAGAAACCTGCACCAATGCTGGGCATGGTGGCTCACACCTATATCCCCAGCACTTTGGGAGGCCAGGGAGGGAGGATCACTTGAGCCCAGGAGTTTGAGAACAGCCTGGGCAACATAGCAAGACTTCATCTCTACAAAAAAATAATACAAAATTAGTCAGACATGGTGGCATGAGCCTGTAGTCCCAGCTACTCAAGAGGCTGAGGCAGAAGAAGTGCCTGAATCCAGGAGGTCAAGGCTGCAGCAAGCTGTGATCGTGCCACTGCATGCCAATATGGGCAACAGAGTGAAACCCTCACACACACACACACACACACACACACACACAAAACAAAGAAGGAAAAGAAACCTGTACCCCACTACAGTCACTCCCCCATTCTCCCCTACTTCTAGCTCCCGGCAATCACTACTCTACTTTCTGTTTCTGTGCATTGCTATTCTTGACTTAGGGACTTATATCATTGGTCTTTTGTTTCTGGTTTCTTTTACTCAGTACAGTGTTTTCAAGGTTCATCCATGTTGTAGCATGTATCACTATTTCATTCATTTTATGGCCCCATAATATTCCATCATATGAATATATAAAACGGATATATATAAAAATGGATACATTTTGTTTGTCTATTCATCACTGAATAGATATTTAAATATTTGAGTTCTTTCCACATGAATAATGCTACTATGAACAGTCATATACAAAGTTTTGAAATTAAGTACATTTGAGAAATGCTGGATTTAGCAGGGTTAAACAGGTTTCTTTACTACAGATTTCTCAGAGTCAAAAATAGACTAACATTCATTCCAACTTTACTAAAGTGGATGCACAAGGCAGAGTATTCCCAGCTCATTTGCCCCAATTTTTCTTCTCTTGTAGATCATGACATAATCTCAAACAATCACATGGAATTCTGGGGTCTACATTCTGCCCTTGTCTTCAAAAGAAGCCCGGCAGAAAGTAATGGTAATTTTGTGAATGACTCAGAAGCAAATTCTAATTTAGAATTCTCAAAATATTTCTTAAGAAAAATAGGTATATTTTTATATGGTAGGAAGAAATAAGATGAGTATTCTTTGAGGTCAATAAAGTCCTTTTCTCAACACAGCAACATGTTTTATAGGAAGCATCTGTCCCCCAAAGACTTTCATCTCTCTATGCATGCTGTAATATTTTTAAATAATTGAAAAGAATTCAATAAATATACCTACAATAGCTACACATAAACAAAAACACGCAACCCACATATCCAGTGATAGCTGTAAAAGTGTAACCTGACGATTTCTGGGAAAGACTCTTGGGGCATTTTGTACTTTGTTAATTCTAAACAACACGCCAATCTTCTTAAGTCAGTCACAGCAAAGAATAGAGAAATCAATCACTTGTCCTTCTTATATTTAAAATTCAAAAACCTTCACTTTAATACTAGTTAAAAGTGTCCCATTAAAACATACAAATATTCTCCTTAATATTTATGTTTAGATTAACATTTGTGTTAATAGAGAGACAACATTCATCCCATTCTAGCCACAAAACCTTGAGAACATGGGGTTGCTTTTTTGTCTCTGTGAGTAAATATTTAAGTTCAAACAATGTGGGAATTAGTGTAAAGAAACATCCCAAAGATCTGAAACTGATTTTTTTACAGCATGATAGGCAATTACTCCTTTCTTTGCTCCATTTTAAACATAATCCATTAAATTTTCTTATTAAAGGATGGTAAACTGCAGAACTGACAGCTTACTGATGTTTCCTTTAAATATGTGAAATAATTTGAGAATCCCCACCACAAAAAAAGCTTTATTTCAGTCCCATATTAAGTACAATGTTACTGTGGATTGTCACATTTCTTTCTAGAGAGATGCTTTGTTTGCAAAGTCTTGTTAAAATACTTTGCACTCATTATAATGCTAAAATAGAAATTTGTAATTAATTTCCAACACTTTCTCAAGAAACCTTAAGCTCTAAGCAAAGCAGCTACACACAATGTTTAGAAATACTGCTGTCTCCCCTCTCAAAATTAACTTTACTTCATTGCCATCTTGAGAATGTTAGAAAAACTCTGTGCTCTGTGTAGACAATCATAGGCACATGGCGAGGGCTATTCATGTATTTTTATGAATAGTTTCAAAGTTTCTTGAACATGACTTTCTTTGTGGCTCTTAAACTCCTGTGATGACACACAATTTTAGGGCTATGCTTACTGATTTACCATTTGTTGACAAATTAGATATTTCAGAGCATTTAATAGTTTATAAAGATCAAATAGATTAAACTGTGCCTGACCCTAGACCTTTGTTGTTGTTAATGTTATCTGGTCTGTCCTAGCGGAGAGATCTCTGACAAGCCTCCCTCCAGCATGCCCACATGGCCCCTCCCATTGTATTTGTTCTTTAGTTTCATTAAAGACATTCAGTTTCTCTATCCTTTCCAAGGTCTCTCAATTTAGTGGCCCCACCCTGGCTTCACCTCTCAGGAATGGAATTCCTCTCCCAAAAATTATCCCCATCTCCTAACATTCCAGTCTTTCTGTTGGATAGGCAAAACAAAACCGCAGTCCTAACTTAATCCAGCCATCAGCCTCCCTTGGTGTTTCATTTGGGGTGACAGTTACAAGGGAAAAAAGCCCCACACGCGCAGATTGGTGCCACTACTTACATCGGTTCTCCATCCTCAATGGTGTCTTCACCTTTCTCTTGGACAGCTCCCGTTCTGTTTTCATCAGTGACCATGCTAAACCTTCACTTCTCCCCTAAGTTTCCTCCCCAGCCCTCACTCTAAGCAGAAGAGCACACCTTTTCTTCAGAATAACTGAGGCAGAGGAAGGTGGCAGTGGCCATACATTTTTTTTTTTAATCTTCCAGAATTGCATTAAAAACAGACAGAGAAACCAAGCTGAAAAATCCAAAGACTTGTGGACAACATCTAAAACAAAATTAAAAAGCAAGGACTCTCCAGAACACCAAATCTCAAGTGGATAGGAACTGTAAGAAGGAACAAAGAGAACAAAGAAAGAAGTGTAAGGGGGAAAAGCTGGAATAGCTGTAACTTTGAGGCAGGCATTACTCCTTTTCTGGAAACTTTCTCTGCAGACATTATGCAATTGATTGTACCCTTAACCACACCTGCATAACCAGCTACATCTGCTTCTGTAAACTTGCTTGCTTGCCCACACCTCCAGAATGTTGCAATAAGAGCCCTGGGAAGTCCCAAGTTCTATCTTTAGCCCGCCAGGATATAAATCTAACAACATAAGACAGTCCTGTGTTGCAGCTTGGAGCCCTTGCTTGGAACTAGTTCCCTGAAAGCGGCTGCTGGCCAGCAAAAACCTTGACTAATAAACCTCTCCTTTGCTACTTTGAGTCGGTGGGCTGTCATTTAATCGCTCGGACCCTACTTCAGGAACAAACCACTAACCCCCATGAGATCTTGGCAGTATACCTATGTGGGAAGAAGGGAGAGGAGAGAATTGGCATCTGATGAAACTGAGAATCCCACAACCACTCACAGGAAGACCCAGGGGCCCATGAGCAGAGCCGTAGACACTGAGAAGAGTTGTACTCACCCAGTTCCCAGGCGAGTACAAGGGTTCTGTGGCATAGTGGGAGCCTTGTGAATCCTCAGAACTAATCCACCAAAGCCTTCTACCATAACAGAGCCTAGACTAAGGAAAAGCTACCAGGGAGAGGATTTAATTGAACAGCCCAGGGACAAAAGAAACAAAGGAAAAAGAGATACAGTGGAAGGAGGGGAGGGGAGCGAGCCAGGAAACTGCAGAAAGTAAGCAAACATATGTTTAAACACTTCACAAAAATAACAGAAGAGAGAGCTCTAGAGCCATGAAATTCAGGCTTCCCTCTCTCAAAGTTCAAGAAAAGTAATTTCATGTAAAAATGAACAACAAAATGACTGAGGGGAAATGACATATAAATACAAGAAAGACTTGACAAGGAGAAGCCTACCCCATAGGCAATAAAAGACATGCCTATAAATCCATGAAAACTGTAACCTAGTATCTCAACACAAGCAAAAAAGGGGCATATGACAATAATACAAGAAATGAAAGAACATGATAGGCCAGAATTAGAAAAACTCACGAAGGAAGTAAAATAACACAGGAAGAACTAGGAAAAAAATTATTTTAGAAATGTGGGCTCCCCACATCTTTATAATAATAGGATAAAATAAAATAAAATAAAGAAAAGAAATGTGGGCTAAGCTAGAAAGAACACGATCATGAATAATAACAAAAAATAGATAACAGCTTAAGACAAAAAGAAGAGGGAGAAAAAAGGGCAGGACATTTTTCAAAGGAACAAAGAAATGAAGAAACATCTGGTTCTGGTTAAGATGATGTGAGCACACTCCACTGTACCTTTTCTACTGATTACAGCTAAAAATGCTGAACAGAAGACATAAAACAATTGCTAAAGGGCCCTGAAAAATTAAAAAGTCAGGAAAGTGGGTAGGAAAATCAAGTCAAAGAATGACCCACGTGGTGGACGTAGTAGTGTCCTCCTTGGGCTTGTCTTTTCCCTTCTGTATCTCCCAGCTTGCTCTCTTAGGGCTTAGAGAATGCCCCTCTCTCGTTAGACTCTCCAGATCCTGACCCAGGTGAGTCCCAGGAACTCATTCGCCTTCTCATGGCAGCAGTGGTGGGGACACCAGAAGTATCCCTAGAGAGGTTCTTGTCTCTCTTTCTGGTCAGAACACCAGGACAGGGGCCTCTTGGGAGTCTGAGAGTAGAGGGGAGGATCACAGAGAATAAGGAGCTGGAGAAAGAAGTCCTTTAAATTATTATACAAAATCCTGAGCTGCACCTGCGTAGAACTGACCACAACAAAGAAAAGGCTGTGAGATTTGGACTATGATGTCCACCAGCAGGTCCCTAGACTTGCCGCTGGGTGGTGCCTATGGGAAGCTGCATCAGTGTCCTATGGTTGTTGTAAAGGTTACTGCAAACTTAGTGGCTTAAGACAACATAATATTATGGTTCTGGAGGTCAGCAGTCTAAAATGGGTCTTAGGAGCTATAGTCAAGGTGTCAGTAGACCTGTGTTCCATCTGGAGGCTCCCGGGAAGAATCTGTTTCCTTGCCTTTTCCGGTTTTCAGTACCCTGAATTCCATGACTCCTGACCCCTTCCTCCATCTTCAAATCATATCACTGCAACTTCTTTGGCCATCACATCTCCTTTTCCTGACTCTAATTCTCTTGTCTTCCTCCTATATGGACCCTTGTGATTACACTGGACCCACATAATAATGCACAATAACCTCCCCATCTCAAGATCCTTAACCATATCTGCAAAGTCCTTTTTACCACGTAAGGTAGCATATTCACAGGTTCTGGGGATTTGTCCATGGATATATTTAGGGAGCCATTATTCAGCTACCATGAGGATAGAACAGAAAAGTACTACAAAGCCTTGAAAACTGAACAGTGGAAACACGGCCCACAGAAGGTAGGCCAGGACCTTTGGTCTGAGCCTAACCTGCTGAAACAAAAAAGGTCAGCATTCTTCACAAGACTGTAACAGAGTCCAGAATGTCATAAGCAACATTCAAAATATCCAGGACATAATCCAAAATTTCTTGACACACAAAGAACCAGGAATTCCTTAAACAACTTTCAAGAGAAAACACAATCAACATATGCCAATTACAAGATTGCTCCGACACTGGAATAATCAAAAACTGTAAAAGAAATTCTCAGTTCCCGAGTATCACATGTTCTCTCTCACTTATAAGTGGACCTTGAACAACTATCCTAATACTATAAGAAAGGGATTGGCAGTAGAGGGAAACTGCCAGGGGAGGGTAGGGGCAGGATCCGCAGTAGTGGGAAACTGCCAGGAAGGTGGGGCACACCTCATCAACAAGGGTACCTGCATAATGAACATTCATATACCTAACCCTGAATTGTACCCAACATATTAAAAATAAAAATTTAAAACATTAAAAAAAAAAGAAATTCTTGGTTCCAAAATGGCAGCGTAGTGGATTCACTACCCCCAGAAAACCAAACACAAATATACTATGCCAAACACAAATATACTGCACCAAGATCATCACCAGAAATATCTCAGAATTCATATATGAAAATGAGACAATCCCTGAGTCCACAGAGAAACGAAAAAACTCCAAGCAGATGGTAAGAGAATAGAACTTCCACATCCAGGACATCCCTTCCCTCATTCTGCCTGGCACTGGGAAAAGGGAGATCAGGGTGGACAACCAGCTTCCCCACTATTGTGGGTTCCCTGGAAGGAGACCCGCCTCTGCCTTAACCCACCAGGAAGCATCATGAGTGCCTAAAGGAAGAAACATCCCTGAGGACAGGCAGAGACAAAGGAGGGAGGCAGGACTCCCATCCCCAGCCGGGAAAACTCTGCTTTGTAGTTCGGCCAAAGGAGACACCAAATCAGAGTGACTGTTTATCAGCACAATGCTGTTGGAAGTTTCATCCCACAGGGCGACTGGACATGAACCCCTAGTCAGTCAACCTACATGGTGGAAGGGAGGCTCACTGATTCTGGGCTTAAGGTGCCGTCTGGAGCTGACAAGGAGGCAGTGACCAAGCAGTATAAAGAACCTCTAAGCTTGGGAGCACGCCAGCTGCCTAGAGCCACCTGGCATTCATGCCCCCCAGCCCCCTTACAAGAAGGGTCCAAAGCAACAAATAAACAGCTCAGAGGTGGCTGGAGTGCTGGAGGGGCAACAATGGGGTGCAACAGGGAGTGGAGAAGCATCTGTGGTGGTCAGAAGTCCAGGAGGGCTACATGGGGACACCCAGCGTCTGCATCCACATCTCCCAGACCTGCATGGGATCCACCTGGAGTCAGGAGAGGCTTCCCTGGTGGGGAAAAGGTAAGCAGAATATCCTCACCAGCCCCACTGCCACTGCAAATGCCTAGAGGCCTTACAACAGGAGAATATCATGGTCTCCCGGTGTGGAGAGCTGCTGGGAACTCATACCGCTGCGTTGCCCTGGAGCACAAGGTGGATGCTCCCATGCCCAAGAGCACAAGGTGGGTGCTCCCAGCCCCAAGAGCCAAGCTGCTGAAGCACGGTGCCATCTTGAGGCCAGAGCCACCTCTAGCGTGTGCCCTCCTCTGGGGGACAGCAGCCACTGCAACTCTCCAGCACTGGGACTCCACTAAGTCCACACTGGTGACTGAATGCCACAACCCCAGCAGCTTGGAGCCTGAGCCCAGAATCTGCTGTGACCTTGGTCTACACAGCAGGGAAACCAATTCCTGCCACCCTCACTTACAGCCACAGGAGCAGTCTGGCATCCCTTCCCAGAGCACACATGCCCTTTGAGTCAGCCAAACTGCTGCATGTCCCCAGGCCAATGGGGCAGCTATGCCCCTGTACCCAGGGCCTTTGCAATAGCCCTGAGGTGCCCCCATCCCTGCAGACAAGCCTCTGACCTGCCTAACAGTCCTGTGCCCATATTCAGAGCCTGAGAAATGGCTCCATTGGCTGCCCCCAGCAAAAACACCCCCAGGCCAGCCAAGCAGCTGTGCATCCATACCCCAGAATGAGAAACAGCTCCACAGGCTGCCCCTGGCAGACATGCCCCCCAGTTGACTGGGGAGCTATGTAACCACAAGCCCTAAGAAGCAGTACTGTAGGTCACCCACAACAGACATGGCCCCAGCCCAGGTGGTAGCTTTGCACCCACATCATGGTTCTAAGAAATAGCCCCAAGGGCCACCTACAACAGACACGTCCCTCCCAGGCCAGCTGAGCAGCTGTGTATCTGTGCCCCAAGCTGAAGAAAGAGACCCGTGGGCCAACACCAGAGGACTCACCCGCAGGCCAGTTAAGCAGTCATGCATCAGCATGCCAGGCCTGAGAAATTGTCCCACAGGCTGTCTGGTGGACACACAGCCAAGATAGCCGAGCAACCATGTGCCCATACTCCCAGTCAGAGTAACAACCCATGGCCCCAGCCCCAGTGAGCCAGACCCCAAGTTGACAGACAGACCAGGGGTACATATGTGCCTCTAACCTGACAAACAGCCCAGCAACCCCACACCTGGCAAAGCTGTACCACCATCACCACAAACTTTCTTGGTCTGCAAGACTTTCTTCAAAAGAAACGCTAAAGGAAATTCTTTAGGTGGAAGGAAAATAAAACCTGGAACTCCAGTAATAAAGGAAAGGCAACAGAAGCAATACATGTCTGTGTAAATATAATAAATTGCTTTTTACCCTTTAAATTCTTAAAATATTTATGACTGTTGGAAGCAAAAATTGTAACACTGGCTGATGAAGTTTTCAATGTATGTAAATGTAATTCATACGGCAACTATAGCATATGGCTGGAAGATTTTTATATATTACTCAAGGTGGAAAAATACTAACTTTAGGTACAACATGGTGAAAAGTTAGGTATGTCCATTATAAGCCCCAGAGAAGCCTTTGAAAGCCAAACAAAGAGATATAGCCCAAAAAACAATAGATAAATTAAAAGGGAATACTAAAACAATTTAAATAATCCAGAAGAATCCAAAGTAATGAAAAACAGATGGGAAAAATAGAAAACATACAATGGTAGAGTTAAATCCAAATATATCAGTAATTGCATTAAACGCAAACCACCTTATACCCATTAGGATGCCTGCTGCATAAAGTAAACAAGCAAAACCCCAGAAAATAACAAGTGTCAGCAGGTTGTAGAGAAATTAGAACCTTGTGCACTGTAAAATGTAAAATGATGCAGCTACTATGTAAAACAGTATGGTGATTCCTTTAAAAATTAAAAATGGAATTACCATATGCTCCAGAAATTTCACTTCTGGACATATACACAAAATAAATGAAAACAAGTACTTCAAAAGATATTTGTACACACATGCTCATAGCATTATTTACAATAGCCAGAAGGTAGAAGCAACGCATGTGTCCATCAAAGGATGAACAGATAAACAAAATGTGGTATATATATAGTAGGCCCTTTAACAATGTGGCATTTAGGGGCACCAACTCCCAGGCAGTCAAAAATTTACATATAACATTCAACTCCTCCAAAACATAACTGCTAATAGACTACTGCTGATTGTAGCCTTACTGATAAAATAAAGTCAATGAACACATATTTTGTATGTCATACGTATTATATAATGTATTCTTACAATAAAGTAAGCTAGAGAAAAGAAAATGTTATTAAGAAAATAATAAGGAAGAGAAGACAAACATATTTACTGTTCATTAAGTGTAAGTGATTCATCATAAAGGTCTTCATCCATGTTGTCTTCACATTGTGTAGACTGAGAAAGAAGAGGGAGGAGGGATTGATCTTGCTGTCTCAGGGGTGACAGAGGCAGAAGAAAATCCACATATAAGTGGACCTATGCAGTTCAAACTCACGTTGTTCACAGGTCAACTGTACATATTCTTCAACCTTGAAAAGGAAGGAAATTCTGACAAGTGAAATAAGCCAAACACAAAGGGATCAGCACATATGATTCCACTTATATGAGAGTAGTCAAATTCAAAGAGAATGGTGATTGCCAAGGGCTGGGAGGAGGAACAAGGAGTTGTCCAGTGGATACGGAGTTTCAGTTTTGCAAGATGAAAAGTGCTCTAGATATGGATGGTGGTGATGGGAGCACAACAATGTGAATGTACTTAATGCCACTGAACTGTATACTTAGAAATGGTCAAGATGGTAAATGTCATGCTATGTGTATTTTACCAAAAATTTAAAAATACGTTACATGGAAATAATCTAAACACACCAATTAAAAAACAGATTGTTAGGTTAGATTTTGTTTAACAAACAAACAAAAATCTGTGTTTCTTTCTAAAAGAAACCTACTTGAAGTATAATAATACAGATAAGTTAAAAGTAAAATGATGAAAACTGTAAACAGAATGAAAAATATTTGCAAAACACTTATCTGATAAAGGACTAGTATCCAAAACAAACAAACAACTTTAAAAACTCAACAAACAGCCGGGCTTGGTGGCTCATCCTGTAATCCCGCACCTTGGGAGGCTGAGATGAGTGGATTGCCTGAGCCCAAGGGTTCAAGACCTGCCTGGACAACTTGGTGAGACCTCATCTCCACAATAAAACAAAAAATTAGCCGGGTGTGGTAGCGCGCACCTGTAGTTCCAGCTACTTGGAAGGCTGAGGCGGAAGGATCGCTGGAGCCCAGCAGGTCGAGGCTGCAGTGGCCGGGAGCAGCCACTGCACTCCAGTCTGGGCGACAGAGTGAGACTCCAACTCAAAAAAATAAATAATAAATAATAAAAATAAATAAAAACTCAACAGACAACCCAACTTAAACATGGGCAAAATATCAAAACAGACACCTCACCATCTACAGATAGTAAAATAAGCACATGAAAAGATGCAACACATTATATGTCATTAGGGAATTGAAAATTCTAACAAGTTGCCATTAGCCACTGATTAGAATAGCCAAAATCCAAAACACAGCCCCAAATGCTGATGAGAATGTGGAACAACAGGAACGCTCATTCATTGATGGTGGGAATGCAAAAATGGTACAGTGACTTTGGAAGACAGTTTGGCAGCTCCTTATAAAACTAAACATACCCTTTCCACATAATTCAGCAATCATGATACTTGGTATTTACCCAATGAGTTGAAAACATGCCCACAAAAATCCTGCACATGAATATTTATAGAAGCTTTATTCATAATTGCCAAAACTTGGAAGCAATCAAGATGTGCTTCGATAGGTGAATGGATAACAGACTCTGGCAAATCATACAATGCGATATTACTCAGTGCTAAAAAGAAATGAGCTATCAAGCCACAAAAAGACATGGAGGAAACTTAACGCCATATTGCTTAGTGAAAGAAGCCAATCTGAAAACTCTATGTACTGTAAGATTCTAACTCTATGAAATTCTTGAAAAGACAAAACTATGGAGACAGTAAAAAGATCAGTGGTTGCCAGGGGAGTTAGGGAGGAATGAATAGGTGGAGAACAAGGGATTTTCAGGGTAGCAAACGATGGATACTTGCAAGGATGGATGCATTTGTTAAAGTCCATAGAATGTATGACACAGAGTAAGCCCTAATGCGAACTATAGACTTTAGTTAATAATGATGTATCAACATTTGCTCACAACTGTAACAAATGTATCACACTAATGAAAGTCAGTAATAATAGGGGAAATGTGGGTGGGGGCAGGAGGCAAAAGATACAAGGTAGCTTTATACTCAATTTTTCTGTAAATCTAAAATTGCTTTTTAAAAAATCTATTTTTAAAAAGTATGCAAATAAGTATCTGTAATAGTTCCCTTTTGTGTAAGAAAAGAGGACAGGTTGGCTGGGCATGAAGTCATGCCCGTAATCCCAGCACTTTGGGAGGGTGAGGCAGGAGGATCGCTTGAGCCTAGGAGTTCAAAACCAATTTAGGCAATATAGCAAGACCTCATCCCTACAAAAAAAAAATTAAATTAAAAATTAGCCGGGCGTGGTAGCACGTGGCTGTAGTCCCAGCTACTTAGAAGGTTGAGGTGGAAAGACTGCCTAGCAGGTCGAGGATGCAGTAAGCCATGATTGTGCCACAGCACTCTAGCTTGGACGACAGAGTGAGACCCTGACTCAAAAAAAAAAAAAAAAAAAAAGAGGGAAAATAAAATATGCACAGTACTTGTTTATTTTAGCAAAAGAAACACTAGGTAGATAAACTAATGAAAATATTTACCTACATGGTGAAAGGGTTGGGCACTGACATGTGGGCCCTGGCAGGTTGGCATAGTTAGGACTTTTGTGACTATGTTAATGTTTTACATACTTACAAAAAAAGAAATTAACAAGGATGGGAGGGACCTTAAAACCTACACAAACAAAAACCAAAAGAACCTAACTAGATTTTATTTTAAAGAATAACTAATAAGGGTAAAAGGTGGTGGAGAACAGGGAGATTAACATGAGTGACTTTTGAACATGGTATTTAGACTGTATACCCCAGATTAAAGACAAAAAACTCTATAAGCAAATGTTGAACTCTAGTTAGTAGGGTATGGAGGTTTGTTGTTTTTTTTTGGTATATGAGTTAATTCTTAACTACTTTATATATATTTGGGGATTTAGAAAATAAATACATCCAGGATAATCAAAACCATATTTCCCCTTGTTAAAGAAGGAAATTACATATGCTAAGTGAAATTTACAGGAGGCCATTGTTATGGATTGAATACCGATCAAACCAGAATGAAGTCAAGGTAAAGTGCCATGTAATCAAACTGAATTTTGAAATGAGCTAATTAAAAAAAAACAAACAGAAAGCAGGAGATTCACAGCAACTAATCAGAAGGGCCCAGCTTATACAAGGGGGAATCCAAGAATTTTTTTTTTTTTGAGTTGGAGTCTCACTCTGTCACCCAGACTGGAGTGCAGTGGCCACTCTCGGCCATCGCAGCTTCAACCTGCTGGGCTCCGGCGATCCTTCCGCCTCAGTCTTCCAAGTAGCTGGAACTACAGGTGTATGCTACCACGCCCGGCTAATTTTTTGATTTATTGTAGAGATGAGGTCTCGCCTGCCCAGGCGGGTCTCGAACCTGCAGGCTCAGGCAATCCACTCACCTCAGCCTCCCAAAGGCGTGGGATTACAGGCTGAGCCACCGAGCCCTGCTCCAAGAATTTTTTAATAATAATTTTTAAAAAATTATTTATAAAAATTGTGTATTTATTCTTACATGTTTAAACTTCAGCCCCCTTCAAAGTGCTCTCCATTTGATGCAATACACCTATCAAGATGCTTTGCTGCTGTTTTTTGTTTTACCTCTTCCATAACTGCAAGACATCTTCCTTTGGGGGCTTTTTTCATCCGGGAAACAAACAAAACAGTCTCCAGGATGAGGTCAGGTGAATAGGGACATGGGGAGTCATGCCATTTTTGGTCAAAAACAGCTGAACACTCAGTGCCATGTGGGAAGGTGCACTCATAAATTACCCATCGTGAAACGGGCAAACATGCTGAATCTCCAAATAATTCACCGAAGCCAAACACAGCCTTTCACATCAACACTGGTACACTGATACCAGTGGGTTCTAGAACACTTACCTAGTGAGGGAAGCCTATACTACAAGGGGCCTGCCCTCCAAAAAATAATTCTGGGGTTTTTTCGGTCCCATATATGAACAAGCATAAGGAAGTCTCTTCTGTTTTAACACTTTAAGAAGGTAACCTGAACTAATCTGATGCTAACCAACCCACTTTTGTTCCCTGTTTTTGCTTTCTTCAGCATTTTTCTGCCTATAAAGCCAACCTCCTCTGCTCTCTCATCGAAATATCCATTCTATTTTGTAGAATGCAATGTTGCTGGATTCTACAATGGCTAGTAAAAGCCAATTAGATCTATAAACTAAATTTGTTGTACTTTTGACACATATATGGAAAGGTGAAAGGCTGCGGGTGGCGGGGGGAATGTAAAATTATGGAAAAAGCTATACCATTCAAATATTTATTTTAAAAAAGACCAAAATACTTACATTTAGAACAGGCAAAATAGATTACTGAACAAGGACAATTAACAGAGATAAAAAGGAATATTAAACAGTGATAAAGTGTTCAATTCACCAAGAACACATAACAATCCTAAATGTGATGCAAGTAACAATAGAACTTCAAGATATATGAAGCCAAAACTGATGCAACTGAAAAGAGAAATAGATAAATCCACAATTATACTCAGAGAGTTCAACACTCCTCACTTAGTAACTGATACAAGTAGATAGAAAATCAGCAAGGATATAGAAGACCATGAGCAATCAACGTGATGTAATTGATACTTACAGAACATTCCACCCAAAGACAACAGAATACATATTCTATTTTTTCAGGTGCACATAATATATTCACCAAGATAGATTATATTCTGGGTAACAAAACAAACCAGAATAAATTTAAATGAATTAAAATCATACAGAGTGTATTATTTGACCATAACAAATAAGAAGTCAATAACACAAATCTGGGAAATCTCAAATATTTGAAAATTAAACAACATGCATCTAAATAGTATAGAAGTCAAAGAAGAAATCTCAAGGGAAAGTAGAAAATCCTTCATTTTTAACTGAATGAAAATAAAAATACAACATGTCAAAATGTGCGAGATACAGCTAAAGTAGTGTTTAGACAGAAATTCTTTTCTTTCTTTTTTTTTTTTTTGAGTTGGAGTCTCACTCTGTTGCCCAGGCTAGAGTGCAGTGGCATGCTCACCGCCACCGCAGCGTCGACCTGCTGGGATTAGGTCTTCTACCTCAGCCTCCCGAGTAGCTGGAACCACAGGTGCACACCACCACACCCTGTTAATTTTTTTATTTATTGTAGAGACGTAGTCTTGCCAAGTTGCCCAGGCTAGTCTCAAACCCCTGGGCTCAGGCAATTCTCTTGCCTCCACTTCCCAAAGTGCTGGGATTACAGGCGTGATCCCATGCCCAGGAGAAATTCTTAACATAAAATGTTTCCATTAGAAAAGAAGAAAGGTCTCAAACTAATAATCTAACCTTTCAGTTAAAGAATCTGTAAGTACCAAACACACAGAAGGAAGGAAATAAGATCAGAAATCAAAGAACTGAAGAAACAGTATGTTAAAAGTCTATGAAACCTTCTGAAAAGATGAATAAAAAGAGACTGTCTAAGAGGGAAAAAAAGATGACGACAAATTGCCAATATCAGGAACAAAAGAAGGGATATCAATCACTACAGATGAAACAGAGATTAAAAGCTAACAAAGATCACTAGAACTGTGTCAAAAGAGCTCAGAGGCCAACTAGAAAAGATCCCCATAGGCCAGAAATGGGACCATTTGAACAGCAATAAGCACAATAGCCATGTGTTGAAATATATTAAATATGTTTAAACCTATGAATTCATAATGATATCAAGAAAACTGATTCATCACCTTTGAATTGACAGAGAGATAATTCATTAAAAACTGGTTAATAAAGGTAAGGAATCAAGCATTAATCCTACCTTTCCTGTATGACTTGCACTATTAGATAACCAGATAATGGACAAAGAAATGTTTCTCATTGTAGAATTTTCCACTAATAAATAAGGAGTGATTACATTAGAACTTATCATTTTTCAGATTCTAATGAATCATTACTGACATCACAAAAAAGGAGGCTAACCAGACATTATGTGCTTCTTAACAGAACACACACCACTTATGAAGTAGTCTTGCAAATAAAATAAAATAAAACTCTGATAAAGTCTCTAGATTAGGGTTGTCCAATAGAAATATAATGCAAACTACATATATATTTAAATCTTCTAGCAGTCACCTTATCAAGAATAAAAAGAACCGGGTGGAAATCAGTTTTTAAGAAATTTAATTTAAGCCCAATGTGGGAGTGCACAACTGTAGTCCCATCTACTCTGGAGGCTGAGGCAGGATGATCTCTTGAGCCCAGGAGTTCAAGGCTGCAGTGAACTATAATTATGCCAGAGTCCCTCTCTAAAAAATTATTGGTAATAATAAATTTAATTTAACACACTATATCTAAAATATTATTTCAGCACACAATAAAAAAATTATTCAAATAAATCTTCAAAATCAGTGGTCATTTTGACACAGCACATCTCAATTTGGACTAGCCAAACTCCAAATGCTCAATAGCTACCATATGGGACAGCACAGCTCTCAATCCAAGTACCAGGGGAAATACAGAAATTAAATGAACATGTGAATCTCACCCTAGAGATTCAATCAGCAAAATCCAGACTGTGGGAAATTATATAGGTCAAAACCTGGTTTTTTCAACAAATTAATGGCAAGGAAACAGGACAGATTGAGGAGGAATCTGTGGATTAAGAGATTTAAAAGACAAAGGAGGGGGAAAAGCAGGAAAAACTTTAATGTTTAGGAATGCACACAGGTGATAAAACTATAAGAAAAGCAAAAAAGTCGCTATCATCAGTGTTAAGATAGTGGTATCATTGCAGAGGGGGAAAGGTTTTAATTAGAATGGAACACTTCTGAGTTGGCTAACAATGTGTTATTTTCTTTACCTAGGTGGTGGTTACGTCATAACAATTCATAATTAACCTATACATAAAAAAACCTATATATTTGTTTTAAGCACTTTTCCATATCTGCGCTGTTTTACAAACTAAAAGGTATAAATTCAATAAATAAATATCTGATGGAAAACATTTTATATTATCAGGTATTAATTTCTTAAACTTCACAATATCCCATCCTATCCTCAAACTTACCATCTCTGTCTATATCCCCAGTTTCTGGTCTTCTAGAATAAAATTCCCTTACTCTTATTCAAGACCAACACACCTAGTTTCTTCTGGAATCCTGACTCATAATCACCTCTCTTTTCCATCTTCAATTTCCACCTTTCTATTGAGGCAATAAAGGATAGTGGTAAATAACTAGGCTGCCAGAATCCCACGGTTCAAATCCTTGTTGTGCAAAGTAACTAACTGTCTGATCTTAGTAACCATATCTCTGTGATTAACTCTCTTCATCAGTAAAAAGAGGATAATAATAGTATCTAATTCAGAGGGTGGATGTGAAGGTTAAATGAGTTAATAACGTAATGCCCTTTGAAGTGGGCTGGGACTCAGTACATTTTCAGTCAATGTTAGCTGCTATCACTGTCCTCACTACCTCCACCATCATCTCCATCTCTCAGTGTATAAACATGCTCAGTTTTTTCACCTGTATCAAAACCCTTTTCTCAACCCTGTGTCCCTCTCTAGTTTTGTTCCCACTCCTTCCCTTTTTCCTGAAAGTAACGAAGACCACTGAATTGCCACATTTACTGGCAAAATTTTATTTACTCCTTTTTATATTTTTAGATTGGAAAATATAGTTTACTTAAAAAGTAAACTAGAGAGAGAGAGAGAGAGAGAGAGAGAGAGAGAGAGAGAGAGAGAGAGAATGAGAGAGAGGAGATTCAAGGTAGGGAAGGGGGCCAAAGCCGGAAAACATGGCACCAGCCATAGCTCAAAGAGCACAAGGCCACACCAGAGTCTAGTAAGGCAATGGCCTACTGGCAAAATTTTAGCGTGGCATCTTACTGGCCTCCACTGGAGCATTTGACGCTGTTGACTGTTTTGAACACAAAACTCTCTGCTCCTTGAGTTCTGTGACTCCACTCTTTTTGCTGCCCTGCTCTTGAGAAGGTATTGTCTCAGTTGTTAGACATCCTCTATCTGCTGCTTAAACATTGCTGTTTCTCAACTTGCCGTTTTCATTTTGCTTCGAAAACTGCCTAAGTGGTCTGATTCACACTCATGTTTTGTACAACCACTTATAGGTAGCTAACCCCACAGGTCTCTAGCTCTGAACTCCCCAAACTTTTAGATATTTATCTCAACGTCTGCTAGACCTGGATGTCAAAGAGTTCTTTCTATATTGCATTCACTCAGATTTGGTCCTCCCGCTGTTCATTCTCAGCTAATGCACTACTATCTACCTGATCACCCGGGGAGAGCCCTAAAAGCAATTCCAGGCCCCTTCTTTATTCTCATCTCCAACATCCAACCACTAAGTCCTAATGATTTTACCTCTAAATTCCCTAGAAATGATCTCTTTCTCACCATCCCCACTATAACTTCCCTAGTTCGGGCTTGCAGCATCTCTTGCAGAATACAAGAGCAGCATAGAAGGTCTTTGTGGATGTCTAACATTACTTTCTTCTTTACTTCACTTTCTTCTAAAGTGAGCTAGAACTGCCCACAGGTGTCTAAGCTTAACATATTGGCCTATTTTTTATGCCTTTGTTATACTGTTTCCTCAGCCTGGAATGCTCTTCCCCAACTTTTTACTACATTCTTTCATTTTTTGAGATGTTGTTATGATACCATATTCACCACCAAAAAAAAAAAAAAAAAAATGCCTTCTATGAATTCCTAGGACAGATTAAGTTCCCCTTCCTCTATGCTCCAAAGCATCTTAACAAAACCATTATTATTGTACCTAACAAAATTTATTTTGAACTATTCTTAATATGTCTTCTTCTACTGAATAACTATTTCTAAGAGCAGAGACTGTTTACTTAGCTTTGTAACTCCAGTGCCTAGCAAATAGCACTTGATATATGGCAGGTAGTTGATGTATCTTGTTGAAAACAAGTAGTTAGCATTTTGTACATTACTGCCAAATTAATATTTCTAAAATTCTATTTTCATCATGTCATGGTGCTATGCAAAAACCTTCAAGGACTGTCATGTGTTAAAGTACAAATATCTTTACACTTGTCCTCCATAACAAGACCTAACTACACTATACATCTTTATTTTCCACCATACTTCCTTAGATTTACCCTTAATTCTAAAGTAGTCTACTCAAAGCTTTCCAAATTAACTTTTTGACATCTACCTTCTCAAACCATTACAACCCATGTAAATTCAACACTTGCTTAGCAACTTACTAGCAACTAATCCATGATGCTGTATGATATTAAAAGCATTGTTGTGATGGACACCTGAATGGAATGGTCACTGATAATTGTTCAACTAATAAAAATTATCATAAGAATGTACTTATCACAAATGTAAGAAAAACATTAAACTTTTATTATCGGTTTGACTCACCTATTTTCCTCCAGTCTAGGCTTCCTTCACCTTTCATAGCTTAAAACTCATCAGGGATGAAAAGGAAAGGATTAACCAGTACAGGACTTATTTCCCTGAAACTATGCTTCTTCTGTTAATCAGCACACCAACCTGGTAAAGTTCTAGACAGCCGGAATTCCACTAAGAAAGAGAAATTCAGGCTGGGCCTGTAATCCCAGCACTTTGGGAGATGGAGGTGAGAGGATTGCCTGAGCCCATGGGTTCAAGACCAGCCTGGGCAACGTGGCGAGACCCCCATCTCTACAATAAATCAAGAAAAATTAGTCAGGCATGGTGGTGCATGCCTATAGTTCCAGCTACTTGGAAGGCTGAGGTAGAAGAATTACCCAAGCCCAGTAGATTGAGGCTGCAGTGGCCATGAGTGTGCCACTGTATTCCAGCCTGAGCAACAGAGTGAGACTCCAACTCAAAAAAAAAGAAAAGAAAAGAAAAAAAAGAAGAAATTTCAGTAAGAAAATCAGGATTTCTTATAACCTTTGGTGTGTGGCCTTTTGGATAAGCCACATTACCCCATCCAAGTGGTCCTGCAAAGACCAATCTTTTGTTTCTGGATGAAGGGGTGCTGTCAAGAAAACAGTTGGCATTAAGTCAAAGAAAGATGAAAAGCCAACTCCATCTTCTCCAGTCACTCCTAAAAGTGGCTTGGGGGGGGGGAAGGGAGATCTTTGCAAAATCTCCAAAGAACTCTTTAATTCCCTCTGAGGTTTTGTTTTGCTTTAGTTGGATTTTGAGTCAGGGTCTCATTCTGTAGCCCAGGTTGGAGTACAGTGGCACAATCATGGCTCACAGCAGCCTCAAACTCCTGGGTTCAGGTGATCCTTCCACTTCAGCATCCTGAGTAGCTGGGACTACAGGCACATGCTACCACTAACAGCTAATTTTTTAAAATTTCTTTTTTGGAGAAACAAGGTTTCACTATGTTGCCCAGGCTGATCTCGAACTCCTGGTCTCAAGCAATCCACCTGCCTTGGCCTCCCCAAGTGCTAGGATTACAAGTGTGAGCCATCATGCAAAGCCCCTCTGAGTTCTTGTATCCACTATACTAACCTAATAGAAGGAAAATTCGTGTGGAAGGGCAAAGGTGGGAGAGAACAAAAGGATATATAGAACATTCAAGAATATCGGAATAAAAATAATACAACACTAAACATTCCCAAATGAGAGACTTCTATTGTGATAATCAACCAAACTACAAAATTTCAGAGTCAGTTCTTTTTTTTCTTCTTTTTTTTGAGTTGGGGGTCTCACTCTGTCATCCAGGCTGTAGTTCAGTAGCACAATCATGGCTCACTGCAGCCTCGACCTCCTGGGCTCAGGCGATCCTTCCACCTCAGTCCCCCACGTAGCTGGGACTACAGGCATGTGCCACCACACCTGGCTAGTTTTTAAATTATTTGTTGAGATGAGGTCTCATTATGTTGCCCAAGCTGGTCTCCAACTCCTGGGCTCAAGCAATCCTCCAGCCTTGGCCTCCGAAAGTGCTGGGATTACAGGCATGAATCACTGTACCCAGTCAAAGGGCAGTTCTTAAAATAGAGGATAATATTAAAGTAGCCCATATTTATTCAACTTTGTATATATTATTTTGAATCTATACACCTGTCTCAGGTGAGGGAACCATTCCCCAGTGTTGCTATCCTTAGCCTTTTTCACACAGAAGACTCTATTACTCTCCTATCTGGAGATTTTCTGTTTAAGTTCTGAAAGCACTTGTTTAGTGCCCCACTCTTAAGTATGAGCAGATAGCAAAGAATTGGGCAATATTTGAGGAAGACTTGGGAAACTAAACAGGAACCAAAACAAACAGAAAAGGCAACTTGGAGGAAAAAGAGACCATGCAGGGGAAAGAAAAATAAAGTCATTATGAATACTCTCAGAGAGATGAGCTAACCCTTGCATTCATGAAACAAAAACAAAATACTGCTTAAAAAACTGAGAATTACAAATAGCTTTTAAAAAATTAAATATAGAAATAAAAATTAGGAAGGAATAACAGCACAGTGTAGGAGGATCAAGACCTGAATAATAGTTCTAGAAATAGAGAGTGAAGAAAAGTAAACCATCATACCTAACTCAAAATTCCTCAGGACAGGAGTTTCAAGAGTGGAGAGGCCCATGGAAAGTATAACGTGTAGACACACACCCAAGACAGGTCTATGAAATTCCAGAGCATCTGGGGAAAACTGGATTCTAAAAAGCTTTAGAAGAGGAATCACAAACAGGAAAATGAGTCAAGAGTCAGAAGAGCACTGGACTTCTCAGCAGCAACACAGGATATCAATGATGATAGGGTCCAGAGACAGTAGTCAGTACAGAAGAAAGGTGAAGGATGTTCGTTCATGAAAATGGCTATACAAGGCCTTGGTGTGCACTGATGCAAAATTGGAAAATGTTAGAATATTCCAAGAGAAATTTTCTCTAGAAAATGAAACACTAGAATACTTTATGTTTGAGGATACTAAGAGTTAAACTGAAATGAGGAGCAAACTCGTGATTATACACAGAAAACCAAGCAAATAAGAACAAAGACTATTATCAACAAAAAGGTTTACAAGAAAGGAAAAATCATCGTAGTTTACTAAATAGCTAGCTGTCAATGGTTTTTACATGGTCACAGTCATGTAAATATTGAATAATGACCAAACCAAACTTAAAACTGACTGAGAGGATGAGAAGACCAGAAATATGGATGTGTGTTGAGGGCCGGTGTGACTATGCTCTCCCGTGGTGGGAAACCAAAAGATGTCTAAAACTGGAAAATTAAAAAGCAGTCACATAAGAATTTTATTTAGAAATATCAAATAATCAATTACAGGTGCTGAAAACAATTGGTTCTGAGATATTTTTTTGGTGGGAAGGGGATCAAGGGATCGCTGGTTTTTACAACAAGCCTTCTGGAACTACTTTATTCCTTTTTTTTTTTTGAGTTGGAGTCTCACTCTGTCACCCAGGTAGAGTATACAGCACACTCACAGCCACCCCAGCGTCAACCTGCTGGGCTCCGGCGATCCTTCTGCCTCAGCCTTCTAAGTAGCCAGAACTACAGGCACGCACTACCATGCCCAGCTAATTTTTTTATTTATTGTAGAGATGAGGTCTCACCAAGTGCTGGGGCTAGTTTCGAACCCGCGGGGTCAAGCAATCCACTCACCTCGGCCTCCCAAAATGCTGGGATTCAGACTGAGTCAGAGCCTGGCCTGTTCTTTAAACTACATACAACCATATACATTTACCACTTTAAAAAATTATAAATTTTTAAGCAAGATGGAAAATAATCATATTTATGTACATTTTTAAAACCCACGAAACAGTTTTTTAGACACATACAAATGTTTAGAGTGATGATAGAAATCTGTTGAACACTTACTATGTGCTGGTACTGATCTAAGGACTTCACAAGAATTCACTCACTTATGTAGTCACTGCCATAACCACTGTGGGGTTGGTGCTATCATTACTCCCCATCCTACAGATAAGGAAAATGACACGCTGCATGTCAGACAGCCAGGAAAAGACATAAGCAGGATTCAAACTCAGTCCGGCTCAGCAGCATAACCTTTTTCCAATAAAAGGATTAAAAACACAGACAGGATATTTATCAAAGTCATCAGAGTGACTGCCACTGGTACAGAAATAAAAGAAATGGGATTGGGGAAGGGTAGAAAGTAGACTTCAGTCTTATCCATAATTTCTTTTCTTTAAAAAAAGAATTAAAACAAATATGACAAACCGTTAGCATTTATACTGAATTGTGGGAACAAGCACGCTGTATTATTCTCCATAGTATTCTACCATTTAAAAATGTTTATTAATAGAAAACAACTTGAGTAAGGGCAAAATAATGTATCATTCACCTCAATGATAGATTGGACAGGAATTCAAGCCCAAATCCACACTATAAGACAGGATCCCCACTGACACTGGCTGTGTGACCTTGGGCAAGTTGGCTAACCATTCTGTTAAATGGGACTAACAACAGTACTTACCTCACATAGTTGCTGTAATGATTAAATGGTTAGTGCTTCCAGTAGTGCCTGGCACTCAGATGTTTGCTGCCACTGTGGCTACTAATGCACTTATTGTCATCCAGGCATATATCACTGTTAGATAACACCTTGATAGTTTACTCTCTGCCCACTAGATTGTCAACCAAGGACCGTGCTGTCCTGTCTTTAGCTGCAACTCCAGTGCCAAGAACTGTGCTTGACAAATGACAGTTGCTCAAATAAATTCATTAAATAGATGTTTGGCCTGTGGTGATTGAGAACTGCCTGTACTTTTCCCTGCAGCTGTCATGCTGTTTCACTTCTCAGTCTATGCTTTTGCTGTTCCTTCTGCCAAGAAGGCCTTTCCTATCTTGATGCCTCAGCTTGGGTATCACATTTCCCAGAAAGGCTTCCCTGAGATTGAGCTAAATTTTCCTCCTTGTACACATCCCATATTACGCTTAACACATCCCATATTAAACTGAAATGATATGTTTGTGTTCTGTTTACCCCCACAAGAAGCAGTCAAGCATAGTCAAGCATAGTGATTAAGAACATCAACTCTGGGGCCCAATTGCCTATATTTGAATATTGGTTGCATGACCTTGAACAAATTAATTTATGTCTCAGTTCTCCGGTTTGTAAAATGGGGACAATAATAGCTCCCATCTCAAAAGGTTCTCAAAGGATGAAAATAATTTGTATTTGCATCTGTACAGCACTCAGAATAGTCCCTAGCACCTAGCAAAAACAATGCAAGTATGGTAGATTATATTATTAAAATCTCCTTGAAGACAGACACAATGTCTCGTTCATCTTTATTCTCCCTCAATGCCTAGTGCTCCGTAGGCACTGAATAAATGTTTAAATATTTACTGAACTGACAGCTATTACACTAGTCCAAACAAAAGGATTAAAGCCCAAACTAAGTTGGCAGCAATAAAGATAGAGAAAAGGATGATGGATATGAGACATGCTTAGGGGAAAAAAAATCAACAGAATGTGGTGCATGATTAGAATGAGATGGGTCACAAAGAAGATAAAATTCAGGGTGATAGCTAACTTTTTCACCTATATGGGAAATATAAGGAAAGCAAGGAAGAAAAAGGAGAGTTCAATTTTCAACAACAAAATGGTTCATTCACTGCTTAAAGAACTTGAAAGCACCACACTTTAAATAACTTGAACTCTGATCAGTCATGACAGAAACCTGGTAATCAACATTGAAAAAACTTAAGCTCCATGAAGACAAGGACTTTTCTGTTAGTGTGCTGCTTTATTTCCAGAGCCTACAACAGTGCCTGGCACATGGTAGGCACTCACTACATACTTGTCAAATGAATAAAAAAATGACTTAGGTAAATTTGAGCCTTTCTTGTCAAGCAAATAAAAAAGAATTAAATAAGCATCTACTGAATCCAGCATTATTTTAAATTCCTAGGAAATACAGAATATGATACTTCTTTTGTATCTCCCCTTCCCACATGAATAAATTACCAAGTTTAACATATTTGTAACTTACAAAATACAGTTCATTCTCAAGAATCAGCATAAGCCTCGGCTGGGCATGGTGGCTCATGCCTATAATCCCAGGACTTTGAGAGGCAGAAGCGAGATGATTCCCTGAGCCCAGGGGTTCGAGACCAGCCTGGGTAACTTGGCAAGACCTTGTCTCTACAATAAATGAAAAAATTAGCTGGGCGTGGTGGCACATGCCTATAGCTCCAGTTTCTTGGAAGGCTGAGGAGGGAGGAAAGCCTTAGCCCAGCAGGCCGAGGCTGCGGTGGCTGTGAGTGTGACACTACACTCCACCCTGGGCGACAGAGTGAGACTCCAACTCAAAAATAAATGAAAAGAACCAGCGTAAGTCACGCATATACATATATATGTATACGTGTATATATGTATACATTACATATGTGTGTGCACACGTTGTGTAGACCTATGTGTATGTGTGTAAACACATATGTATCTATGCTTATGCACATATGCATGTGTACACATGTGAGAGTGTGTGTGTGTGTGTGTGTGTGTGTGTGTGTGTGTGCGCACGCTATATATCCCTAAAATATAGGCTGGACTTGGATTCTGTACCAACACATCTGATATAAGATGAAGGATCACAGGAAACCAATAAAAATATGGGGTTAGACTCTAGAAAAGCCGACAGAGGCAGAGCCAATATAAAGCCAACTTTCTCTGAAGACTCCTTATTTTTCCGATTCCTAAACAGAAATGTTACCCTTCTCGGAACTCTGAACAACATGTTGTCCCTTCTGTTAAAGCATTTATTGCATTGAACCCTTACCACTAGTAAATGCACCCAACTCCCCTAGCAGACTATAAACTACATAAGGACAGGGAGGTGAAAGGATTCCCTGAGCTCAGGGAATGTGTCGTCTGTGTAGCCCACCTGCCTTGCACGACACCAGGGACATAAACATAAGAATGTGGGGTAAGTGAAGGAATTTTTATTCGAAAAAATAGACTGGGCAAAGTGGCTTATGCCTATAATCCCAGCACTTTGGGAGACCAAGGTGAGGCGACTGCTTGAGGCCAGGAGTTTGAGACCAGTCTGGGAAGCACAGTGAGACCTCCCATCTCTACAAGAAATCAAAAAATTAGCTGGGTATGGTAGAGGGAAGATTGCCTGAGCCCAAGCAGTCATGGCTGTGGTGAGGCATGACTGTGCCACTGCGCTCCACTCTGGGTGACAGGGTGAGACTCTGACTCAAAAAGAAAAAGCCAATAGATAACTCTGTAGGTGTCTTGTACAGGGACAACATGAAACAGATATTTAAAGATTAGCCTCTGATTTTACTGTAGTTTTGAGTCTTACAGAAACTAAAACTGGATAAATAAAATGTAACTTCATCTACAAAGTCTTAAAAAAAACTTGATTAAGACTTAAAAACACGATTGAGTCTCAAATGCCATTATAAGCTTTTTATCTAAACATTCAGATTTTTCAAAACTCTGTTTTGTGGGTTCATTATTACCAATCTTTTGATATAAACAATCAAAAGTAAGAATCATACAACCTACAAAATCAAAAAAACAGAGTCCTACTCAAATTCAGCTAGTTCCTTTTTTACTGTAATTCAAGAAACAACAAGAAAATTAAGAATGCATATTAAGGAAGATCCGTGTACCATAGGAACATAAGAAGTCGTCTAAAGGCACATAGAAGAAATATGCATTCTAAAGCCACAAACATTCTATTCACTTGAAGTAAGTCCTTCAAAACTCTGGTATGAAATTGCTTCATATCATGTACTGTACAAAGTACACTAATAACAGCCCGATAAAAGAAAAAAGATTGTAAAATAAATGAACCATACCACCTGACCACATATTGTGTCATAGTCTTCCAGTTAAAAAAATAAATTTCAGAAGTAATCCATTTGCTTTTATAAAACATATTTTAGATGATCTTCAAAGTAAAATTAAAACCATACTTTCTAAACAGAAAAAGCTTCCAGCTAAAAAATCCTGAGGTGTATTTAAAATCTAAAAGGAACATACAACAAGACTTTTTGGGTACTTAATAAAGAGCAATATGCTCTGTCTGTAAAATAGATGAAATCAGCTAGAAAGGTTGCATGCATTTGTAGCCAACAGTGACAATAATTAAGCTAAAGGAATACATGTTTTTCTTGTCATCTTTATTCAAGTATTTCACAGCAGTTATATTACAAATTACAGTAAATGTTCAAATTCCAGAATTCAAAAATTAAATAATTTACTTCAAACTAATGTAAAATGAAGTCAAATGCAAAACATCAATTTAACACAATTCTAAATTAAACTACAAACCCAAAATAGACCATAGTTGATGAAGTCTACTTAATCTACAAAGTAGACATACATGACAGAAACCAAATAGGACTCCCAAAGTCTAAGTAACCAGATGTACAAAATACAAAAGATGCAGGTACAAGCCGAAATTCAAGCTTACAATATGATTACAAATAATAATTATAATAACAATTGCATTCAGCTACGGGACCTGACACTGAAGGTAACTACTGAATAGCACCATAGCTGAACCAACTTAATCAAAAAGGGAAGATAAGAAATTACCACCCCACTCCCTAAAAATAAAATCCAGTAAACCTACAAATACATTGGCTTATGAGAAAAATCAAGTCATGAAAGGACGTTAAAAAAAAAAATCACAGGTGAGATTCTAGCTCAAAAACACAATTAACTCCACAGCCATCAGTTTCAACCCTAGTGTGGTTCCATCATCTTCAAAAAGCTCCCAGGATCCCCACAGCTGAGCATGAACTAGTGCTGGGGTGTGCTGTGATACATATTTTACCGATCTGAGAGCAAGGTTTTACACAGGAGCTTATGCTCACAACAGGAAATAAGAACAGAGGTCAATTTGTACATACTTTTGCCAATGCTATACAGCAAAAATTAAGAACTTACAGAAAGGTAAATAAAATTGAGTTCACTTAGATAATTTCACAAACTGCTTTAAACTATAGAACCACCAGATATCTGCAAAATAAGCAAAACTGATATAGTATGCTTCTTTTTTGAGGGAAAGGGGCCCAGAGGAGTTGGTACAATTTCCAGCTCATTTGTTTTTCCCCTCGGCAGTAGATTTGCTTTCTCTTTAAGACCCAAACTGTTCAAAGTGGCAGTTCCTATACTGAGGTTGCCTCTGATTTCTCCATCTACATTAAAGTTTAAAAAACAAAAAACTTGATCTTTTGGAAGCATTTTAATGCTAAAAATAAATCCGTTTCCCTTGTCAAACTCACTGATGGCTAAAATCTTAATTAACTTGTACAAATTTAGTAACCTACTAAGAACATGTGCGTTTTTTTTTTCCTTTCACAAGTGCTGCTGTTACTTGAACAGAATGCTTCTGAATTAGAGTAACTGGAATAAATATTTTTAAAAAAAAATAGTGCAGCAAGAACCTGAGACTTGCAAAAAACCCTTTTACCAGAAACTTGCTACAAAAAATCTGCTACATCTTATTTCATCAAATCTTTAAATTCTGTAACAATTTCCATCAAAATACAAAATGCTAATGTATTAGACAGTAAAATAGTTTGAACTGGTATGATGGTAATAAATACTAAAGAAAGCATGAAAATCCTCCCAATAATCAAATTAGAGGTTTCAAATAACCTCCCCTTTAAAATGGTTCATCGTTAATCGCACTTGCCCACCTTAAAAATACAGTGTGTCTACATGGGTAGCATCTTGCATTATATGACTAACTGAATATTATGAAAACTTCATAGACTAGGTATAAAGAAAACAAGTGGCATTAAAAAATAATAAGCTAGAACTAGAAGGCGTTAGATGTAAATGTAAATGCAAAGAAGCACTTTGGATTACTGCAGTAGCCTGCGGCCAAAGTATGCCTTCTGCACACTACAAACAGCCAGAGACAAGGAGACAAGTACCTTAGCTTCAGCATGAAACGGTGGCAAAGTGATTACAGAACTCTGTAAACACTGTTGGTAACTAAAATACAAAAAGCTGAGGTAGCGCAGAATCTCTGCAGTAGTCCAAGACCATTTGCCCTAATTAAAACCCAAACTACATGTGTTGCATATATTGGAAAGACACACCTGCAGCTAACGGCTATAATGAATGAAGATACCAATCCAACCTGTCGGCAAAATTTTCTACCTTTTTGTTTAAAAATCATTTGAGAAAAAATGTCACTGCACTCTTTTGCCTCTTTGCAACTGCCTAGACTGTGTCTCCAAATTTGTAGAAAGTTTTTGAAAACTAGTAATCCATAATTAATTTCAGATAAGTACAGTTCATAGAAATCACTCAACAAGATCCAAAATGGGTTCCAATCAAAATGAAGAGTTGTGAAGGTAAGCTTATGGGAAGGGATTTAAACATTAATACTGTTATTCAAGGACCATACCAGAGATTACTTGCAATTAAGTACACAGGAAATGAATTTTATGGAACTCTAACAAATTCCTCTCTTTTCTGTCCATTTGGCAAGTCCTGGCTTTAAAACAAAACAATAACAATTTACTATGCCTGAAAATCATTTTTCTCCGGGAACTCAAACATGAATAACTATTAAATTGCCACTGACAGAAGAAAGAATGGCCACTATTTATTTTCTGGTCATCATTGTCAGCAATACTAAAAAATGTGTGTGGGTGCTTTGTTTTGTTTTGTTTGTGTCCTGTGTATTATTTGTTGTTGCTGTTTTATTACATGTTTCCTAAACTGAAACAGACTTTACAGGAAAACTTACCATTTTAGTATACTATGTGGCATACTGAATGTCTTGATTGAGCTTTGAGAACAAGACAGGCATTTAATACCAAAACACTCATCTCTTAATGACACAGAGCATCAAAACTTATTTTCAAGGTTGTGACCAAAGGAAGCATTCTAACTTATTTGCTACAAACAAGCCCATCCATTTAGCCTTATCTTTCTCAAATGAATAAAAAGGCACATTAAAGGCAGTTCTAAAGAGCCTAATCTAATTTCATCCATTTTCTTCAGCTTCCCACCAGAATATACCATAGTCAACTTGAAAACAGGTTTCAGTCCATTACCCAGATTGGGGGGGAGAAGGGAGAAGAATATAAGGGGTAAAAAGGAGGGGAAAAAAAAAAAAGAACAGGCTGCCCACTGTTTAAACAATTCAACACAGTCAGAACTGCCCCATCCAGTTTCCTCCTGTTTGCTGGTCTGCTCCCTAAGAGAGGAATCTCCAAAAGAGAGTGCACAAGTAGAGGAGCAGAAGCGAGAGCAGTTTCTGTAGCACCAAAATCTCCAAGCTGTGGGGTTGTATTTTTTATTTGTGGAAAATACAACATGTTTCTGAAGTTCTGTTTGGTTCTTGTAGGCTGGTTGGTTTCAGGTACCTGAGACAATAGCACCAAATTCAACAGAGAGAAAGAATGAGTGAGAGAGCACTGTATACCAAGGCTCTGCACGTAATTGGTGCAATTTGAAATTGAATGGCTCAGAAGACTGCTCTATCAGGAGCAGATTGGAGAGGATAAACCACTCATCTTGAAAAAGTTCATAGGAATGTCTCAAACATATGAACTGTTCTTTCCATCTCCTATAAAAGGAAAAAAAACGCATGTTATCTATTAAGAGAAAGACAAAGATATTCCTCATTTTGGAAGAATTCACTTTACATTAAATTTCTGAAAAAAGAAGTTGAGATACATGTTAAGGTTTGAATATTTTCCTGATTACAATACCATGGCTCTCTATAAGACTATCTGCCCTAGACACTTCCAAGGGTACCCTATTCTATACTTAGGATGATGATGATGATGATGATGATGATGATGATGATGATGATGATGATAACAGTAACTCTCAATGAGTAACACTATGCCAGTAAATATAAGTATTAGGTATGAGTAGTATGAATATGAGTAAAAAGATGAATAAGATGATAGTAACACTCAACAAGAAGCTTATTATGCCAGATACTATACTAAGAAATTTATATATGTAATATATAAGTATATATATATGTAAATATATTTTATATGACTATATGTAATTGCTATATCTATATATAATTTAATTTCCATAACAATGTTGAAGGTGGAGGATAGGTATTATTATAAGCCCCGCTTTACAAATAAAGCAACTGAGGCACAGCTAATAAATGGCTTGAATACAGGCAGCCTCACTCCAGAGACTGAACCCTTTCTTACTCATTATATTCTACTATTCTCCCAAAGCAAAATGAATGCATTCAGTGAAGTGAAGCTTATGCCAAGAAGTAGAATGCATCCTGTTCCATTTCTATTTACTCCAACCGAAGCTGAAAAGAGAAAAGCCAGAAAAGTGGCTGCCATCATCACCACCAGGAGAGCCACTCACTGCTGATTCTGTTATCAATCCCCTTCCTTCCTAAACTAGGCCCCTAGATTACTAGGATTCCAAGTTCCATTCTGAGAGATGTTTCATTGCTGAAAAGAATTTAATCCACTCAAGCTAATGAAATCAAAACCAAGTGAACAATGAAGTTCTAGAATTTAAAAATGTAAAGAACTCTACTCCAACACATTTAATTCAGGTAAGCAAATATCAAATACATCTAAAACATCTGGTATTCTATTCTCCCTTTATACAGTTCCAAGGAAATTCTATTCTAGGACTACTAGGCTGTACTAACATATCATCTGATAAATAAGTTCTTCTACATGATCAATCAAAATCACTCCTTGCTAAATGTTTCATCACACATATTGCTGAGTAGGAAAAAAAAATCAAGTTATAAAACAAAACACACAATATGACCCCAATTTTAAAATAATATATTCACACTTATACACATTATGTACATCTTAGACATTTTAAAAAGTTGAAAAATATTCCAAAAGATCAACAGTGACTAGTTGCCTTTAGATGGTAAGATGAGTGATATTTTATTTTCTCATTGTGCTTGCCTGCAATTTCTATATATTATACATCTTAGTACAGCTTTGTAAAAGTGTAACTTGTAAAAATGTAATTACAAAATAATTGTTAAATGCTCTCTTGCTTTGAGTCAAGATCCCATATTATATATTACACACAGAAAATAACTACATTATCTACATATAGATCTTTTAATATACTAGAAATGTTCCTTGAGAACAGGAACTTTTTGTCATACTCATTTTCTGCATTCCAAGCACCTACCTAGCACAGTATCTAGCACCATTGGTACTCAATAAACATTTAATAGATAGACCACCAGATAAACAAACAGGCATATGAACAAAAAGAGTCAAAGTTATTTAGTCATTTAGTGGGTAGATGAGGGATTGATTGCATTAATTCAGATAACCTCAAAAAGCAGAAGTGTGACTTCATGTGTAAATTATATGAACAGAGATATAAGCTCATATCTATAAGGGAAGAATTTCCCTATGGTCCAGACTTGTCTAGAAAGGGAAAGTTTCATCTTGAAAACTAAGCAAAATAACAAGCACTCCTTCATGTGGCTAAGTTAAATTCTGTGTGTTTTAGCAAAGAACCCCAGATTACTTCTTTCCTGAGACAAAATGGTACAGAAAGGCTTTATTCAATAAACTCTGAATGATTCTTTTAATCTTAAATCTTCAGTTACTTGGTGAGACATAGATCTTCACCAATAACAGTATTTTTTTCTCTTTCCTTTAGAACAAGTACAAAGCATTTATTAATTTATTCTACAGATATACTAGTACTTACCTCTACAAGCTGTGATTTGTCATAATCTTTACGATGACGGTAGATGCACTGACTAAGAAGAGAATATAATCTCTCGAGCTGATCAACTGCCAGATTGTTGCTTTTATCTACCAACAAGTCAAGCAATTTCTGAGAAAAATTAGAAGAAAACAGAATAAAATGTAGCTTAACTGGTAAAACTAAAAGTTATATATTCAAATGGCTAGACAACAGGTACCACAAATAAATGATGAAACAGTAAACACATGATGTTAAAAAGTTCTAGGACTTAGTTTAGTACCAAGACTATTCCCATATCTTTCAACCCCACAAAACACACATAACTTTTTTTACTAGAACCTCTGAGACACATATATTCCTAGGTTAAATAATCACTAAGTTAAAGCAGGATATTTCCAGTAGCTTTATTAAACTGCTTACAAACATATTCAAATCTCCTTCATTCACTTCAAACTGACTGGGAGTAACTAAACTTACCTTCAACCTTTCACGATCAACTATAAGAGGTGGCACAGGCTCAGATGGCTCTTCTGGAACCAGTTCCAGGCTTGTGGTTTTTGCCTGCTCTAAAATTAATTTACGATATTTCTTTACTTTAGAAGCACCTACAATTGAGAAAAAAATATACTGCAGCACATAAAAGTTAACAAAAATCAGTCTTAAGTAATCATAAATTCTTTTACCTACCGCAAATCCTGTCTGGAATGAGAAAGGGTATATTCTTTAAGTGATAAAAATATTTTTTATAGCAACCCAATGTAGCAGAAAAATGATTTTTGTGTGTGCTGGTAAGAATAGGTAATTCAAATTAAAGAGATCTAAACCACAACTAAAAAAGTCAAGTCATACTAGAATGTCACCTGATAGACATATCCACTAAAAGGACGATAAAAGCAATTCTCACCTCTAAGCACTGACTTACAAACAGCCTTCATTCTTGTTAGGAAAGCTATCATTTTAAAATTTGGAGTTTTCAGAACTGGAAGAAGGGAAGCAACCCAGAAAAGCAGGTACTAACACAAAGTGGGGGCAACCTGTTTGCACATTTGACTTCCAACCTAAAATATTTTCCTTACCACTACCTGATATTTCTTATTTTTCTGTTATACTGTACTACCTAAAAATCTTCTAGAGCTTGACCTGAGTTTCAACATTTTTTTCTAAAAAATATAAATCCATTAAAAATATAATAAGACTTGGTGTTCTTTCTTACCTTAGAGTAAATTGGTATAATCTAACTACTTTCCTCCTAATATTTTGCTGAGACCACTCACACTGAAAAAACAGAAATTTTGATGCAGGTAAGCATAAGTTCACAGACCAAGGCACTCTGAGGAGTAGAGAGGGTAGGTACACCATGCAGTCCTATGCCCCTCCAAAGCAGATGGACAGAGGGGAAAGGAACACAAAGACAAACTTGGACTGTCAAAATTTCATGTAGGACCTGGCGCATGCCAGGGACACTGAGGAGAACATATTCATTGGAGAACATCCCTGCATTGAGGACACTCTGTCCTGCATTCGTCCTCTTACTCCTAAGTCTTTAAACTCTTCCTTCTTCTCCTCAATGTCTGCTTTATATCTCAAGAGTAAAAAAACCAAAGTGTTGCCTTCAAAAACATAAATCATGACATATCAGAGACATTTTATGTTTCAGGTAGCCTTTAAAGTGAAAGTCTTCAACCTGGATGGAATCAGAATCTATAATACTCAGTGATTTATCACAGAAACAAAGATCTGAGTACCACAAGTACTCACTCATAAGTGGATCTTGAACATTTATCATAATACCATAAAAAAGAGATTGGAGGCTGGGCATGGTGGCTCAGCCTATAATCCCAGCACTTTGGGAGGCCGAGGCGAGAGGACTGCCTCAGCCCAGGGTTTCGAGATCAGCCTGGGCAACCTGGTGAGACCTTGTCTCTACAACAAATCACAAAAACTAGCCGGGTGTGCGTGAGCATGCCACTGCACTCCAGCCTGGGTGACAAGAGTGAGACTCCAACTCTTTAAAAAAAGAAAAAAAAGGACTCCTCTACCCCCAACCATTCTGCCAGAAATACCAGATTTCTCCCCCTTTTCCTACTCTATCCCAATCATTACTTAACCCTAGCTTTAACTTAGTATTAAAGTTCTATCTGGAAGCCCAGAATAAATACTACTCTTAAAACTACTTCCTAAGTTTCCGAATAGTTGAACACATGAGGGTCTCTGGAGGGTGATGCACCCAGGGAAGGCATGGAAGCTCCATGAACCTTCCCCCATACCTGGCCTTATGCATCTTTTCAAGTGTATCCTTTGCAATATCCCTTATAATAAACTGGCAAACATTACTGACCAGAAGCCAAGGACAGCTGTCTTCCTCTGATACCCCATAGTGATGCCCACAGGAACTTCCTCCCTTTAGGGTTCAACCCACCAAGAGGTATGAAAGAATGTGCATCACTTAGCAGCCCAGACATCCAGGATTTGACTGAAAGATTTTATGCACAGAAACTCATGGATGCCGGGCTCAGTGGCTCAGCCTGTAATCCCGCGCCCTGGGAGGCTGAGGTGAGTGGATTGCCTGAGCCCGTGGGTTCGAGACCCGCCTGGGCAACTTGGTGAGACCTCGTCTCTACAATAAATCAAAAAATTAGCCGGGCGTGGAAGCACGCGCCTGTAGTTCCAGCTACTTGGAAGGCTGAGGCAGAAGGATCGCCGGAGCCCAGCAGGTCGAGGCTGCGGTGGCGGGGAGCAGCCACTGCACTCTAGTCTAGGTGACAGAGTGAGACTCCATCTCAAAAAAAAAGAAACTCATGGACCCTGGAAGAGCAATGATCTACCTTTAGACGCACTTATCTTAGTAATATCAACTTGTCTGATTTTTCTGTGCACAAATACACTGACATAAATTAAGAAAAAACTACTTTCTATTATTAAATATCAAAGAATTAAAAAATGCTCAGCAGGTAGCATTTCAGAACAGCAAATCTCTCTACATCCATTAAAAAGATTATTAGACTTTGAATAATATGTTCCTAGTTCCTAACCCTACTAGAGGGCTTAAAAAACTGGCCACAACAACAAAATTTTTTCCCACAAAGGCCACATCTCAGGCTAAAGTTGTATACTCCACACAATTTAGAAAACATGACACAACTTCAAGGTAGCATAAGAAGAGTACCTATCCAGGAAGGGAATTTCTATAGAGCAGGATAGATATCAGCTCAGTAATCTAATCTAGGCTGAAGAATAATGATATAAGGGCAAGCTAGAAGCCTTAACTCTCCTTTCCTGCTTTTTTCTTAAAAGAATCGTGTAACCATAGGAAGACAGAAGGTGGCAGAGCTTTGACTTTCCGAGAACACTGTCAAGGTAAACTTGACAACGAACACTCGGTTTCTTTCCTGCACTACTGGACTTACAAAGCAAAGAGCTTCTTAGACTGAATAGCCCTAGGATTCAACTAACAATGAATGACTTCCAGTTACAATGAGAGGCAATTAAAATGTAGGATTTATTTAATCCCTGCACACCATTCTGAAGTTCCATTTCCTAGATGAAAAAACAGGTTTGGAGAGTACAAGCAACTAGTTCAAAGTCACATAATTACAATGAACATGGGGGGTAAGTTAATCTAGGTTTATGTGACTCTTTTTGATATACCATACTGCAATAATATCCGAGTCTTCTCTGCTCACCCCCAGCCCATTCCAATCATTCTTTTGGAATTCCATCTTACTAACACCAGTGGGTTTATTCAGCTTTTAATCCTAAAACCCTAAGGATGGGTGATCATCAGGCGGGAGGCAGAGAATAAGCAGCCAAAAAAGCAACACATTCGGGACCATAAACCCACTGCAACTTAAAGCAAAATTTACTATGTGTGTGTACTTTTCTAGGGAAAGGGATGAAAACTATAATAGAGAAGGATAATTATTTATCAACTACTGCTACTGGGAATCAGATAAAATATGCACTGAATTAACTCTGGAGTTTAACCCTTCAGAAGATTTTTAAAAATATTAGCTCTACCTTCTTTATCCAGTTCTGCATCTTTAACCTCCATGTCAGGGCCAGGCTCTAACTTCTCACTATTGCTGCATTCCAGTGCCTCTGGTTTCTCAGGATCATCTCCATGATTTTCATTTGAAGTTTCTGGTTTTTCTTTGGACTGGTCCTCCAGAACAATCTTTTTTTCAGAACTACATTTATCTCCACTATCACAGAAGGAAACTACTTCAGCTTTGCCATTCTGACACTCTAGAACTGGTATTCCTTCAAAACTGTCAGTGGACGCCTCACCATTTAGACAGTTTCCTTTAAGGAAAGGCTCTTTCCTAGATATCTGTTCTGGATTTAGAGAACTGTTGCTGTTGATGAGCAGAGATTCATTTGAACTTTCCTCCTCGGTAGATGCAAAGGTCTCTTTTGTGCCTGCTCCATTGTTCAGCCTCTGCCCCTGGTCCATGTCCATGATGTCACATGATGATTCATCATTCGTCATAGATAAGTCTCCAGTCTCTTCTCCATTTTCCTCATGGCAGTCGGTGCTTACCTCAAACTCTCCATTCTCTAGCAATTTCCTGTCCTCCGTATGGTTCTCATAGTCTGTAAATTTGGTGTCATCTTCATCTTTTTTTAAATTATTGACTTTCCTTTTCTTAATAATTCCTTTACCCCATTGTGATCGCCGCCTTGATTTCCTCCGAACCCGAACTGTTTTACAAGGAAGAAAAAAATATGTAGAGCTTGGAATGCAATACCTGTCTTACTATTAAATAGGACTCAAAAGAAAATAAAAACACATGGGTATAGCATGCAAAAAAAAAAAATTACTGAGCTCTTGACATCCATTGCTGACTAGTCTTCACAACCTACAAGTTGAAGTCAGAGATGAACTCTGCAGAATAAAATTTTTTTTAAATTTACTTCCTTATGAATTTACTCAGCATTAATCTTTTTTACTACCCTAGATCCTACTTTACAGCTGCGCCTAATTTCCAGCATCCAAGAGCCAAGCAAATAATATGTACACACAGGGAATGACCACATTACTAGGCTGCCAGAAAGTTTGAGGTCATAGTCCTGGATTTCCACAGGAAAGTAAATGCTTTATCAGCAAAAGCGAGCTCCTAAATCATAAAAAGAAATAAAGACATAACTCAGGCTGGCCATGGTGGCTCAAGCCTGTAATCTGGGAGGCCGAGGCGAGAGGATTGCTTGGGTCCAGGAGTTTGAGACCAGACTGGGCAACATAGCAAGACCTTATCTCTACAAAAAAATAAAACATTAGCCAGGCAAGGTAGTGCATGTTTGCAGACCCAACTATTCAGGACACTGAAGCAGAAGGATTGCCTGAGCCTAGAAAGTTGAGGCTGTGGTGAGCAGTGATCATGCCACTGTACTCCAGCCTAGGCAACAGAGCCAGACCTCAACTCAAAAAAAAACCAACAAAAAACCTGGGATCGGTGGCTCAGCCTGTAATCCTGCACCTTTGGGAAGTTGAGGTGTGTAGATTGCCTGAGCCTGCAGGTTCGAGACCCGCCTGGGCAACTTGGCAAGACCTCATCTCTACAATAAATCAAAATAAGCCGGGCGTGGTAGCATGCGCCTATAGTTCCAGCTACTTGGAAGGCTGAGGCGGAAGGATTGCTGGAGCCCAGCAGGTCGAGGCTGCGGTGGCCACCCGGCCACTGCACTCCAGTCTGGGTGACAGAGTGAGACTCCAACTCAAAAAAAAAAAAAAAAAAAAAAAGGTCATGATCTAATTATGGACATCCTCAGAAAGAAATCTCTGTTGTTTCTTCTTCCAGAAAAAGGACTCACCCACAGAAAGTATGACCATGGATAGAAGTCCTATGAAGGTTATATGGGTTATATAACCCAAGTTTGGTTACCCAACTGTTAATCTCTTTAGCACAAACAGAGCACCTTGCTCGCAACATCAATTTCTTGCAAAATTATTTGAGACTATGTAGAAAAATCAAGTTCTCTGCTATCAAGGCAACAATAACAACATTAACAAAACACTGAAAATATATACTTGGTCAGTTATGTGAAAAGGGAGACTTACAAAAGTTGTAGGAACTATATTCTTAAATGCTAGCAACTATCATGAGCTTTGAGTAGACAGCAGAGACTTCCAGATGATAATGGACCCAGGAATTTTAAATTCCCATATATGTATCAAATTGAAGTAACTGGTTAGGCAAGTCTACCCTATTGTCCTTTAAATAAACCAAAAGCTAACTTTTATTTTGCAGCTTGAGACACCTGTATAATACAGTGGACTGTTCCTTAGAACACATATATTAAACTTATTAAAGCAAAACCATTAAGCTGGAGCCCATCACTTCTGGTATCTAACCCCAAACGCTACATACTAGTTGGTTGAAAATAAGTCATCAAAGAATAAAAATAATCTATTTTCTATGGCTATAAAAGTAGTAAGTCAAGTTTGGCTTAATTTTTCAAAAAAAAAGACTACATACATGTTTAATATGTCAGAACAGAAAAGGTTCCTAGGCAAAGATATTTTTAAAAGATGACACAACATAGATGGGATCACTAAGTGTAGACTGTTTAATCCATAGTTTAAAAATTGCTTTGTAGGAGCAGTGTGAAGGAGAAGAGGCAAGAATGACCCCTGGACCAATCAAAGCCCACACACCACTCCATCCCCATATCCAATGCCTTAGTTCCACGCAGTCACCCCCATGCCCAAGAGAAAGGCTGAAGGGGATGCTAGAGGATGCAAGTGAAGCCAAGGTGAAGGAGGAACCCCAGAGAAGATCTGCAAGGTTGTATGCGAAACATGCTCTTCCAAAGCCAGAGCCCAAGCCTAAGAAGGCACCAGGTAAGAAGGGAGAGAAGGTACCCAAAAGGAAAAAGGAAAAAGGTAAGGAGGGGAATAACCCTGCAGAAAATGCAGATGCCAAAACAGACCAGGCACAGAAAGCTGAAGGGGCTGGAGATGCCAAGTGAAATGTGTGCATTTTTTATAACTGTGTACTGTATAACTGGTGACTGTATAGTTTGAAATACTATTTTTTATCAAGTTTTATAAAAATGCAGAATTTTTTTTTTTTAAGCTATGTTAGCACACAGAACACTTCATTGTTTTTTGGGAAAGGGGCATATGTCACTAATAGAATGTCTCCAAAGCTGGATTGATGTGGGGAAAACACCTTTCCCTCTGGTTTTAAGATACTTCCTCTTGGCTTCCAGGAGGAGGGATTCCCTGATGTTGATACATATAACCACCTTGGTACAAACGCCTTATGGTGTGGAAAAACAAATTCATTTTTTATGTCCTCTTCTCCCTTTCTGCCTTCAGTATAGACTTAACTCCCTTAAACCCAGACATCTATTGGGACCTGACCCCTAATAATTGGTTACCAGTATGTCAGTAACGTCACTGAGATGGTACCCCTCATAAGAGCAGCAGTTCTATTTATAGATTGTGGATCTTCAGACAAATTCTGCCTTTTTCATTTCATTTCCTGAAAGTCAGGGTCAGCTCATGAAAAGTTGTCAAACAACATGCTAAATGTGAAATGTCAACCCTCACTCTATACTACCCCTGTTCAGAGCATCAAATGAAGGCTTCATTGGGTTTTTATAGTGGCTTTCTGATTTTGGTAGTCCATTAAAGAAGGGAGTCTGAAAGTTGTTGTAAAATGTTAATGACTGTCTGCCCATGTCCTGCCTAAAATATCATAATTGTTTATGAAAAGTATCTTTAAAAGGTTGGATACAGTTTGACTTGGGGGAAAAAAAATAAAAAATAAAAATTGCATTGTAAAAACAGAAAGGAATATGGTCTTTTATGACAACCCTTGTTTCTCATATTCACTGCTTACTATGAACTTGAGTCTATCAACAGTATATGGTATGTTTACATATGTCTTTCATTCTTTCATTTTTAATCCCTATTGAGTCTCTGTAAAGACAACAACCTACTCACAAAAAGTGGATAAATTTAGTTAGAAATATTACTTTCTTTCTTATCTAAGAATGTATTTTCTAAAGGCTTCTGAAATCACCTCTTAAATTCAAGTTATTTAGTCATTTGGCTTGAAATATATTTTTCCTTCAAAACTGTAATATTGTTAGAATTATCTCTTCATTTTTTCCTCTATTAAGTCCTATTTTTAGAATTACAGTCATAGTATACTTATCATAGAGAAGAAAATTTCTGAATTAGTCAACTGTTAAATGCTGGTACACAGGCTCAGATGACAGGCATTTGTAAACATTCGATTAACTATATGAAAAAGTAATTCAGTCCACATTAAAAATGGGAAAAAAAATTCAGCTTGCTCTGACTCAGAAAGAGTTGTTAGGTTTTTAACTACCTGACAAGTCACTCCTGATACCGCAACTTCTCTTATTCTCCAACCATATAACCAGAAGTACAAGAGATTCCCCATTCTTTCCTAACCCGTGCAACTCCACAGCAAAATGAGATTGAACTCTGCTCAATCCAGAGCCAATTCAATTACTTCACATGTAATACACTAAGCAAAGGCTAGAAGCCCCACTGGAGCAAGTTTGCTTAATGCTTTCATCCTGGTTAATATTATAATAGAACATGTTCTTTTTCTCGGGAGGTAGACTGGAGGTATTTTTCCTCTCTATATATAATTATTTCTAATGGCCAGTATAATTTTGGCAAAATAAGAGAAACTGGTCATATAAATCCATAAGAATAGGGGTTTCTGTTTTACTCGCTGCTCTATCTTCACAGTACCTGGCATGTGGTCAGAGCATATACAAAGAGGACCCCCCCCCAAAAAAGAATTATTTTTTGGAAGGAGTGCCTCTGGTAATATAGGCTTCCCCAACTCGGTAAGTGTTCTAGGAACCCATCAGCATCAGTGTACCGGCCACACTAGTACAGAGAGGCTGCACTCAGCTGCAGTGGGCTATTTTATTTTATTTTTGAGATTCTTTCAATGTATTTGCCCATTTCATGATGGATGATTTAGGAGCACACCTGCCCACACCTTTGCTGACAGTTCAGCAGCTTTTGACCAAAACCAACATGACCCCCATGCCCACCCTTCCTATTAAAAGGATCTCGCCCCAATTAACTTTTCTTTGTTTCCCTGGATGAAAAAACGTCCTCAAAGGGAAACATTTTGCCAGTGTGGAAGAAGTGAAACAAAAAACAGCAGAAGCACTAAAAGGCATCAAGAACAATGAGTTTTTAAGAAACTGTTTTGATCAGTAGAAAAAGTGTCTCGATAGGTATATTGCATCAAATGGAGAGTACTTTGAAGGTGATTGAAGTTTAAACACATAAGAATAAATATACAGCTTTTTCTAAATAAATTCCAGGTTTTTTGGGTCCTCCCTCAAATATATATTTGAGGACCTAATGCTTAATATACCACTTCCTTCACTGAGATGTAAAGTGTGAAAAGCCCAATTAGGGGCACAATATGTAAAGTGAATTTTTACAGCATTACAGAGTTTGTTTCCAAAACTAAGACCTTGGGAAAGCAGTTCTCCCTTAGGGAAATTTAGACTTACGATTTAAGAAAGTTAAAACAGAAAAAAAAAATGGGTCACATATGCCATCTACTGGTAAGAGAAAACAAAACTCATACTCATAGATTCAAAGAATATTTTTAATATTTAAAGGCACTTAAAACTTCTTAAGTGAATATTCACTGTATTTTCATTAGCAAATATTTGTAGCAGATGCAGAGAATGTAAAGGATTTCAGGTTTAAATGAAGAGTGCTATATTACACTATTCAAATCATGATCTGAAGTACAACTAGGCCAAATAACTTTAATTGGTTCATGGCAACTAAATGCACCATTAAGTTGCTGCTCAAAGCTGGGCTCGGTGGCTCAGCCTGTAATCCCGCACCTTTGGGAGGCTGAGGTGAGTGGATTGCCTGAGCCCGCAAGTTTGAGACCCGCCTGGGCAACTTGACGAGACCTCATCTCTACAATAAATCAAAAATTAGCCAGGCATGGTAGCGCGTGCCTGTAGTTCCAGCTACTTGGAAGGCTGAGGCGGAAGGATCGCCGGAGCCCAGCAGGTCAAGGCTGCAGTGGCCAGGAGCAGCACTGTACTCCAGTCTGGGCCACAGAGTGAGACTCCAACTCAAAAAAAAAAAAAGTTGTTGCTCAAACTTTCTCACACATAATGCCACTTACCAAAAGAGGACAAGTTAAGAATAAGTGAGTATGGTTCTTCACTTCAATTCGATGCTATTGGTGAAATAATACATTATGGCCAGCTTTACTAATAGAGTAATACAGATTGAGTACCCAAAATCTGAAACTTTTTGAGGACTGACATGACACTCAAAGAAAATGCTCATTGGAGCATTTCAGATTTCAAATTTTTGAATTAGGGATGCTCAACCAGTAAGTATAGCACAAATATTCCAAAATCCAAAACACTTCTGAGTCTCAAGCATTTTGGATAAGGGATACTCAACTTTTATTATCACCTTTATACCAGAAGAACTGCATGAATCTTTCAAGGCAAGGTGTCTTTCATGAAACGTAAAGACTATCTTAGGAAGATGGTGTGTTTATGAACACTTGTCAGTTAGAAACTTTATCAATCAACATGAATGAGTAAAAATGAAAAAAAACTAAAACACTGAATTATCCTTTTAAATATATCTTACAAACTAGACAAAAAAGAAGGCTATGGCTATACAGACTTTTCAAACTAAACACAAAATATTTTCTCAGAAAAATCAACTTCCTGCTGCCACATCAGCCATACCCACATGCCAGAGTGTCCATCTCTCACTCTAAACACAGCATCCTGCACAGCAGAGAGCAGGCAATGGGGGTGAGGATGGGGTGGATAAAAAAACCCCAATGTTTAAAACTGAAAATATTCGAACCTAGTTCAATTATAATAGCAAGCATTGAACAGGCACAGAAAACAGCAAATAAGGTTAAAGAAATACATTTCTGATTCAGCATCTTACCCCACAAGCTCTTCACCTCTGAAAGCATTTAAAGAGCTATGGGAACACAGGAGCACTCGGTTTGTACCCAATGCCTAATACATCTGGCATCACTCTCAGTTATTCTCACTACTGGATAACATGATCTCAAATACTCACATGCACATTTATTTGCAGAATTGTGCCAGACATCCATTGGGTTTCTTTGTTTGTGCCGAAATGCCTCTTCAACTCTAGTTTCTGTCTTCCGAGTTCCAGTACTATGAGAATTTATTTGTTCTGCTGTTACCGATAAGCCTGCAAGCAGAAGATAAGCAATACCTATTTAAATATTCCCAGCTGCATAAACCAACAAGGTTTAAAAAAAATGTGAAATACAAAACTAAGTTTTAAAGTCATTAATTATACTTGGGCAGTTTGTTTCCGATGGAAATAGTGTCTTTTGTTTTAAGATGGGAAATAAACTAGATATAAAATCATAAAAATAAAACAATCTAGCAGGCCATGTTTTTTACTTAATCCTCAGAGAGGCCCTATTTTTACTCATTTTAATTCACAAAGGACACATTTCACATTATTATGACTAAGGGATAATAAGATTATATACATAGTGTCCAAAAGTCATGATTTCTGCCATCTTAGAATGTACAATAGGTGTTTATTGAGCCACTGAACTCCACTACCATGAACTGTTTCAAAATGATATCTGCTGCCTTCATACCACACTGCAGTAAGTTTGGTTTTCCCGCATTACCTTCGTAAGAACAATCATTGTATCTCGATTGTCTTAATTACATTTCTTTATTCTATGTGGTCCTTAATGTTGGTGTTTCTCTGGATTCTCTGTAGTCTCTTTTCTTACTCTTATCTACACCTTCTCCCATGAAGTATCATCATTGTGTTCAGCCTCCACTACCACTGCATAATAATTCTCAAATCTGTCTCTTTGGCCCAAACATCTCTTGCCTTCTGATTCATATATCTAACTACTTACTTGATATCTCCAACTGGAAAGTCTAAAGACAGGTCAAATGAAAGACAACTTGTTTATAAAGCCCTACAAAACAAAACTGTCCATTCTTACATATTCCCTATCCAGACTGGTGGTATTAGCATCTACTAAATCACCTGACTAGTAATATGGCAGCTAATTCTGCTTCCTTCTTCCCTTCCCAATACTCTCCACCCCTGTAGCTACATCTCACTCATATTAATCTTTTCTATCTCCATTCCTACTTCATTAATTAAAACCCAGAACTACTCCAATAGCTTCCCCCCCCAAATAGCTTTACTGAGATACAATTTACAAAGTATAAAAGTCACCTGTTTTGTGTGTACAATGAATAATTTTTAGTAAATGTATAGAGTTGTACAATCACCACAGCAATCCAATTTTAGATGACTGTTCCAGGCACTACCACTCCCTTTTATTTTTTCTCCATAGACTTGCCTTTTCTGGGCATTTCATATAAAAGGAATTGTACACTATGTGGTCTTCTGTGACTGGTTTCTTTCGCTTAGCAAAATGTTTTTGAAGTTCATCCATGTTGTACCATGTATAAGTACTCTGTTACTTTTTCTTGCTAAGTAGTTTGCCATTGTATGAATATCATACGTTTTCCTTATCCATTCACCCACTGACAGACACTCGGGTTGTTTCTAGTTTATGGTTATTAAAAATAACGCCACTTTGAATATTCATGTACAAGTCTTTATGTGGGCATTTATTTTCATTTTTATTGGGTGAACTCCTAAGAGTATTACTGGGTTGTATAGTAAATCTACACTTAACTTATTAGAAGTTGCCAAACTGTTTTCCAAATTGGCTCCGACAGCTTTTAAACTGATCTCTCATCTTCCCACCCCTGACACATTAAGACCATGCTATTTCTTGCTGACAAAGCAATTTGACCAATTCATTTCACTGCCTATGGTCCTCAAACTCTAGTGTATATAAAAGCCCTCTGAATAGTTTAGAATAAATATTTATTCACTTTAATATTCTCAGAGAATCTAATTCACTAGGCTTACACTGATGTGGGTAATAGGCACACATATTTTTAAAAAAACACTGACCTATTGGCTAAAGTTCAAGCTCCCTAGCATAGCACTGATTCATTCAAGTATTTATTTATTTATACCAGGTAGGGTTCTAGGGACTGGAGTAAGGCTATACACAAGACATTCAGAATGCTTATATCATAAATAAGGAGGAAGGAGACGGCAAAAAACAAACAACAGAATGCCAAGTGCAATCAGGTGGTCAGGGAAGAGCACTCTAAGAAGGATAAAGAAGTTTGTCCATAATATCAATGACCTGGACTCTGCTCACCTCTTGAGCCCTGTTTCCTCCATTCTGTTTATCTTTAGCAACACCAAGCAGTTTTCTAATACACCAAGCTATTTCATACCTCTGTGCCTTATATGCTATCGTTTGCTCTGTTTGCAATACTCCTCTTCTGTCACTGCCTCCCTTCCCTTAGTCCACTAGAGAGAATGCTCCAATAGTCATTGCTTAAACCCTGATCCAGTTGCTAGGTACCCTACTAGGAAGTCTCTTCTCTGCGCTCTCAACATGCTTCAGCCAGTGCATACCACACACTGTACTTCATTTGTTTCACATCTTTCTCTCCTAGTAACGTTTGAGTTCCTCAAGGACAGGATTATAAATTGAATCAACAAACCACATATGCTAAGTGTGTGCGTCTAATAACAAAATTGCATATAAACTACAATAGAGAGGGAAAAAAACCAGTATCCCTAAAAACGTTTTCAAAGTACAAGTATGTAAACTGATGAAAAATAAAATCTTTTCATATCTAATATCTAAATCCCTAAAGAACCAGAAGTCGATTAAAAAGACATACTCCTACAAAGGAAATTTCACTAAGAAACACTTTATTTCTGTAATATGCACAATCACACTAAAACTTTCACTGACAGTAAACTTTTAAAATATCTTTGAGAATTTAAATGACACATATTAGTATCAGAAATTAAGTAAAGATTGTGCTTAAAATACATTTTTATAATACCAGCAACCCTAAAGAAACATCATTCAATGACTCCTGGTCGGAACAGAGCACACTAGGCTTCCGTATCAAATTCATTCCTTTAACTTACCTCTTTTTATTCTTGCTTCCTTAATTTCTTCACAGAGTTTATTAAATTCCGGATCCAATTCAGCTGCAATGATAGCATGTGCAGTGTCCTTCAGTGTGCAAGCCCTGTGCCTAATTATCTTATCTGTTAAAAGAATTGGAATAAATTTATTATAGAACTAAATGAAATAACTTTAACAAAAGACATCTTTAAAAGAGATGTAAAAATACAAACATTTAAATAAAATTGTAAAAAGCATTTCTGGTGAAAAAAGCTTCATTTAAAGGATGGGCAAAAAATAAATATAATAAGCTACTCAGTCACGTTAATAATTCTTTGAAAATTGTACTTCAAGAACCTCAAAGTGCTAGGCCTATTACCACTTCTGAAACAGTTTGGAGAATGACAAGAAAAAAAACCAAGTCATTATCTCAAAGATGTATGGTTTTATTTTAAATTTTTGAAAACAGAAATTTGTTATTTTAAATAAAAATTTTTTTAATGTAAAAGGATTTAGAGGACATTCACCATACACCCAGCCCCAAAGTTGTCATAGATAAATACTGAGAATTCAAAAAAGCATTAAATTTCTCCACAAGTTAAAGTTGGTCAAAACTATGCTAAAGGATATAATATATCTTATGTAAGGGTGACCTATTTTTGGAATGTGATAAAAACAGAAATACAGAAAGCCTTTCTAAGCAAGCAAGCACAAGATAGCATATAAATTGCAGGTAGATCCAGGAGAGAAGCACAAACACCGATCATAGGTAAACTATAGCTAAAAATGTTACTAAAGTAAGAGCCTCTGCTTCACGCTAATCCAAAGTCCCCATCCATAAACAATACAACATAAAGTGTCCCCCTAGAGCTGTGCAACTCACAAATATGAACAGGCAAGTAAATACATCAAGGTAACTTATTTTGTAACAGTATCAAGAACAAGAATCCAAAGTCACAAAATAATATGTTTTTCCCTCACTCAAAAAGTGGTCAGAGGACATGAATAAACACCTATCAAAAGAAGGCATAAGCAGCCAACAAATATGTGAAAAATGCTCAATATCACTAATCATCAGAGTAATGAAAATTAAAACCACAATGAGATATTACTTTATACCAGAATAGCTATTATCAAAGAGCCAAAGAACAACAGATGTTGCTGCGGGTGCAGAGAAAAGGGAACGCTCATACACTGTTTGGTGGATTTGCAAACCTCTATGGAAAAGACTATGGAGATTTCTCAAAGAACTAAAAACAGAATTACCATTCAACCCAACAGTCCCACTTCTAGGAATCTACCCGACAGAAATTATTTTTATTTTTTATATTTTTGAGTCAGGGTCTCACTCTGCCACCCAGGCTGAAGTACAGTAGCATCGACCTCGTGGGCTCAGGCAACCCTCATGCTTCAGCCTCTTGAGTATCTGGGACTACAGGCATGGGCCACCAAGCCCAGCTTATTTTTATTTTTTGTAGAAATGAAGTGTTGCTATGTTGTTCAGGCTGGTCTCGAACTCCTGGACTCAAGCAATCCTCCTACCATGGCCTCTCAAAGTGCTGGGATTACTGGGATGAGCCATCTTGCCCAGTCAAAATAAATCATCATAAAAAAAAGATACCTGTATGTTCATTGTGGCACCATTAATAATAGCAAATTCAGGAAACAACCTAAGTACCAACCAACAATTGACTGGATAAAGAAAATGTGGTACACATACTCCATGGAGTACTACGCAGACATCATGTCCTTTGCAACAACATGAATGGAGCTAGAAAACATCCTAAGTGAACTAACTTAGGAACAGAAAAAGCAAACACCTCATGTTCTCATCTATATGCAGGAGCTAAGCAGCCACAAAGATGGAAATAATAGATACTGGGGACACCAAAAAGGGAGAAGGTGGGGAGGGAGATTAGGGTTCCGGAATTACCTACTGGGTATAACGTTCACTATCTGGAGAATGAGCCACCTGAAGTCCAATCCCCACCACTACACAATATGTCCATCTAACAAACATGCACTTGTACCTCCAGAATCTAAAATAAAATAAAATATTTTTTGAAAAAAAAGTAAGCCAATATATCAAACTGTTCTGTAACAGTATCAAGAACAAAAAAAATCCAAAGCCACTAAGTAACATCAGCTTTTTCCTCTCTAGAAAAGGCAAAAAAAAAGTATAAACAAAGATGCAGAGATCTTTTAACTTTTTTCTAACTAGAAAGTTATGGCTCACTATGGAATGGAAATCTTACAAAACCAAATATGTACCATTCAAAGACAACTACTGATATTTCCTTTCACTGTATTTCTCTAAACATTCATTCAACAAATATTGTCAACTGTACCAAGAAAACTCATGTGGTGACCACACAGTAGTGAACAAAACAGAGAAAATAGAGAAAGTTGGTCCCAACTTTCAAGGTGTTTTTTCAAACTACTTTAAGAAAGTGGTGATGCATACCTCTAAACACTTTCCCTCTCCAAAACAAAACAAAACAGAAACACACACACACACCACGGCTGAATAATAGCTATAAAGAAAACCTACAGGCGTGGACATCAATTTAGATTAGGCAAGTCAATAAAAATCTCTGAGGAAGAGGTGTTTAAACTGACAGTTGAGGCTCTTGATCCACTCTCAAGCGCACTCCCAATTCTCTTGTACTGCCTCTTCTGCCTAATAAATCTCTATCTCTACTTTAAAAAAAAATAAAAAACAAACTAACAGTTGACGCATGCACCAGAGTAAATACTGAAAGAGTTAAAAAAAAAAAAAAGGAGGTTCAGAAAATACCACACAAGAAAACCTTGCAGTGAAAACAGCTTAGAGATTTTAAGAAACTGAAATGCAGCCTATGAAGTTAGAACATAACAAGCAAGAGGCCAACAGGAACCAGATTACATTGAAAGAATTTTAGATTTTACCCTAAGAGCAATGGAAGTCCTAAGAAGGGAAGTAACATGATTAAAACTACAATGAGACATCACTAAACACATATAAGAATTGTCCAAAATTAAGGAGACTGGTCATATCAAATGTTGTGAAGGATGTGGAGGAACTGAACTACGATGCACTGCTGGTAGGAATATAAAATGGCACCATCTACCTTGGTAGTCTGCCCATTTCTGAGAATGTTAAACATATGCAGTCAACCCTCTATATCTGCAGATGCAGAACCCACAGATACTAAGGGCCATCTGACTGTACCACTTCATTTTATATAAAGGATGTGAACATCCTTGGTATCTGAAAGGGAATTGGGTCCAGCATCCGATCCCCCATAGTTACCGAATGACTGTATCTATCATTTGACCCAGCCATTCCACCCCTCAGTACATCTTTCAAACGATAACTCTGGCTGGATTAGTGGAGTTCAAAATAAAAGCCAGGAGCCTAATTACAGGGCTCCTTTTTTAAATGAAAGAATATGATGACTTGAACTGGGGTAATGGTGGTGGTGGTGAAGGAAGAGAGGATTACAGATTTGAAACGTGCTCTCAGTGACACAACTTGGTAATAAAGTAAATAAGAGGGTAAGATAAGCATCAAAGATGATTGCCTATAGCTTCTCTCATGAAAAATGGGGGGATGAAAGTTTATTAGAAAGATGAAAAACAATAACAAAACTAGAGAATAGAGAGGGGAAGAGGAAAATAAGTCAGAGATTCATTTTAAAGAATTTCATTTCAGGCATTTCAGTTTTGAGATGCCTAAAAAAGATCCCAATGAAGATATCACACAAGCAGATGAATATGTGTCTCAACAATTCTCTTTATGACCACAGAACCACAATGATTTTGTCATTTGCATTATTAACATATTGTACATCCCTAGGTTGGTTTAAAAAAAAAAAGGATCTATTGAGGCATAATGAATATAAAATAAACTGCCTGTATTTAAAGTACAATTTGATACATTTTGACATAAGTTTACATCCAAAACATTATCGCAACAATCAAGATTATAAACCTATCCATCATCACCAAAAGTTTCCTGTGCCCCTCGGTTTTCCCTCCCTTCACCTTTTCCCACAACCTTCCCTTCCCAGGCAACCACAGATCTGCTTTCTGTTACTATAGATCAGATTATGTTTTCTAGAATTACATATATGAATTAAATTATAGAGAATTTATTTTTAATTTGGATTATTTCACTCAGCATAATTACTCTGAGAATTGGTGTTGCACGTATCAGTATTTATTGCATTTTATTGTTGAATAGCAATGCATCATAGGGATATAGCACAATTTGTTTCTTCAATCAAATGTTGATACTCGACATTAGGGATAATTCTGGGTTTTGACTCTTATAAATAAATAACTTATACATTTATAAATAAAAAAGTCACTATAACCATTCATGAACAAGACTTTGTATGGAAATATATTTTCATTTCTCTGGGGTTAAACTGAGGGGTGGAAGGGTAACTGAAGGGTAACCGTAGGGGACTGGAAGCAGGACCTCATTCCCTCTTAGATACCAAATCCTTGAAAGTTCACATCCCTTATATAAAATGAAGTGGTACAGTTAGTCGGCTCTTTGTATCCACAGGTTCTGCATCCACAGACACAGGGCTGACGACCTATCATTAACAGTCTTACATAGGCCAGACTGTTTTCTAAGGTAGATTGTACCATTTTAGGTTCCTATTGGTAAAATAGTTCAGTTCCTCTACATCCTTAACAACATTTGACATGATCAGTCTTTTAAATACAATTCTTACATGTGTTTAGAGGTATCTCATTGTAGTTTTAATTTGCAGACAAATGCAGTGGCTCACACCTGTAACCTCAGCACTTTGGGAGGCCAAGGTGGGAGAACTGCTTCAGCCCAGGAGTTCAAAACCAGCCTGGGCAACATGGCAAGAACTCATCTCTAGAAATAATCAAAAAATTAGCCAGGTGCGGTAGTGTGTGCCTGCAGTCTCAGCTACTCAGGAAGCTGAGGTAGAAGAATCGCCTGAGCCCAGGAGGTCAAGCCTGGTGAGTCATGATCATGTCGCTGCACTGCAGCCTGGGTAACAGAGTAAAACCCCTGACTCAAAAACAAAAATAAAAAACCAACTGCACTTCAATAAAGATTAACAAGGTTGAGTCTTTCCATGTGCTTATTTGCCTTCCACATAGCTTCTTTGGTAAAGTACCTTCAACTCTTATGTCCATTTTTTATCTTGAGTTGTTTTCTTATCAAATTCTGAGACTTCTTTTAATATTCTGGATATAAGTTTTAGCTCTTATCTTTAGGCATAAGAGTCATTTTGAGTAAACTTTTGTGTATCAATCAAAGGTCTTTTTTTTACATACTGATATCCAATTGTTCCAGCACTGTTGAAATATTTTCTCCACTGAATTGACTTTATATCTTTGTCAAAAAGCAATTGACTCTCTATGTGTGCATCTACTTCAGGACTCAGTATTCTATTCCACTGACCTATTGTCAATCTTTGTCACTCTTACTGTAACTTTGTAGGTCTTAAAATAAGGCGGTCTTCAGTCCGCCAATATTGTTTTTACTTTTCAAAGTTGTTTTGACTATTCTAGGTCCTTTGCATTTTTATATGAAATTTTTATCAAATGCCTGCTGGAATTCTGATTGGATGGTGCTGAAACTGGTTCAATATGGGAAGAAATGATATCTTCACAATGCTGAGTCTTCCAATACATAAACACAATACATATCTCCATTTATTTATTTATTTATTTATTTATTTATTTATTTATTTATTTATTTTTGATTGTTGGAGTCTCACTCTGTCGCCCAGGCGACCTGCTGGGCTCCAGCGATCCTTCCGCCTCAGCCTTCCAAGTATCCGGAATTACAGGCGCACGCTACCACGTCCGGCTGATTTTTTGATTTATTGTAGAGATGAGGTCTCGCCAAGTTACCTGGGCAGGTCTCGAACCCGCAGGCTCAGGCAATCCACTCACCTCAGCCTCCCAAGGCATGGGATTACAGGCTGAGCCAATGAGCCCGGCTCATATCTCCATTTATTTACATCTTCTTTTTCTCACCTATGTTTTATAGTTTTCAATTTATAAGTCTTACATATCTTGTCAGATTTATCTATATTTTATGATTTTTGATGTTATTGTAAATAGTACTTTATATTTTCCATTTCCTGTTGTTTGTTGCTAATATATAGAAATTCAAGTGAGTTTCATATATAGATCCGGTCTCCTGAAACCCTGCTAAATTCACTTACATAGCTTCTTTGCCAATTCCATAAAATTTTCTATGTAGACATTGTGCTACCTACAAACAAAGATAGTTTTACTTCTTCCTTTCTAGAAGAAGGGACATTTTTATTTATTTTTCTTACCTTACAGCACTACCTGGAAGCTCCAGTATAATGCTTAGTAGAAGTAGAAAGAACAGACATCCTCTCCATGTTCCTGATCTCGGGGAAAAATATTTACTCTTTTATCACTAGTATGATGCGCACTGTAGACTTTTTACAGATGTCATTTTTATCATATTGCAAAAGGGGGGGGCACGAATAGTGCTCTAATAAAAAACTTCACTTACAAAAATAAGCAGTCAGTTTGACTGTAGTCTGCTGACCCCTGATTTAGATCCTTTACTTTTAATGTGATTTATGTGATTATTGATATGGTTGCTATTTATTTTCTACTTGTCCCATATGTTCTGTGTTCCCTTTTTCCTCTTTTTCTTACCTCTTCTGGAATGAATGTATAACTTTTTATGGTTCCATTTTTATCTCATTGTTGGTTCATTAGCTTTAATTCTTTGCTGCACTACTGCTAGCACTGTGTGAACTTCAAGTAATATTTTCCCTCTTTTTCTGGCCTCAAGTAGTTTTCTCACATGCATGCGCTAATCAGTACTTAGTTAAAGACTGGCAGAGGACCTTCTGCAAATGTCCAGAATGCTCTCTCTGTGCAGCTTTCTTCTTCCTGGTACTCTGTCCCGTGAATGCTAGCCACTTTGGCCTCTTCAGATTCCCAGGTTTGGTTCTTCCATTCAAGGGACCTCCAGACTAGGCCTGGGTTCCCGGTGCCAAGTTCTCCAGTCAACCACAATGCTCCCCAACCTTTTTGGGATTCATGTACTGTGCTGCCTGATTTCCAATGTCTTTAAAACAGTTTTATTCCCCCTATATTTTGTTCACTGTTTCACGTAAAAGGGTAAATACAGTTCTTTTACTCCATCTTGGTCAAAAGCAGAAGTGTCCCAATATCTTTTAAACATTCTTTGAAAACCAAACTTTAATAGCTGGGTAACAATCAAACTTTAATAACTGGGTAACAATCTAGAATGTTGCACATCCTGAATGTGACTTAATTTTTCATTTTAAGAATATACCTTAATTTTTCAAAATTATTGCTTTATTTCTGGAAGTCTTAAGTTGTTTCCAATTCTAGCTACTACAAATAAAAAACTATAATGGACATCTTTAGAAGTAGCTATACTTTCAAGCTGATGAAACAATGTTTGTAGCCTATGCAATAAAAAAGCTTTCCACCACCAGCTTTCTACCTCAGCTTGAACAGAAATAAACTAAAAAAGAGGTAAGAGTACATATGAAGCCGGGATTTGGCACATTATCCCTTTCTAAAATAACTCAACGGTTGCTCTTTCTGCTTTTTTAAAGCATACCTCCCATCCCAATCCCACCCTCAATTAAGGGAGAAAAAAGAAATGAATGAAAAAAATAATAATTCCATAAAAATTTCCTACTGGTATGAAGAAAAAGGAGCATATTCTTTAAACATCTGCATTTGACAGGGGCAATCCTTTTTATGTGCCTATCATCACAATGCTTTTCATCATTCTTGGTTTAGAAGTGTCTAAGGTAGCCAGGCTCAGTGGCTCAGCCTGTAATCCCGCGTCTTTGGGAGGCTGAGGTGAGTGGATTGCCTGAGCCCGCGGGTTTGAGACCCACCCAGGCAACTTAGCGAGACATCATCTCTACAATAAATCAAAAAATTAGCCAGGCATGATAGCACGCGCCTGTAGTTCCAGCCACTTGGAAGGCTGAAGTGGAAGGATCGCCGGAGCCCAGCAGGTCGAGGCTGCAGTGGCCAGGAGCGGCCACTGCACTCCAGTCTGGGTGACAGAGTGAGACTCCAACTCAAATAAAAAAAAAATAAAAAGAAGTGTGTAAGGTTATACATAGCTAGAATCATATGCTTAAAGAATATTAAAACTAAAAGGGATATCCATGATAATTATAGGTTCTTAAATCTTTTTGACCTGGATCCTTAAAATAGCAAGGATAAACGTTGAAAAGCACACATGAATATAACGTTGTATGTGGTTGATCAGAGACTCACTCATGGACACCAGACTTAAAACTCTTGCTTTAAAACTGTGCAGAAATGAAAGCTACATATTTACCAGTTTTGATTTAGTCTCATACTTTAAAATTTTAAGATTTCCCAAATCCATGAAATTTCAAAGTAATATAAGCATGACAAAATAACACATATAGGCTTTGAAATTAAGACAGGTCTCAATTCACTCAGTTGAGCCATATAACATTTTTGGATTTGTATACAATTATAAAACCTCTCTGAGTTCCAGTCTCCTTATCTATAGATATTACCACCTACATTTATCTTCAGCAAAAAGTAATGGCTACTTAGGGAAATGTTGCTTTTACATTTGCTGAACTTTTATTTTTTAATTCACTATGAAAAAAACTCCGAAGTATATAGCTATGTTTTTTCAGTAAAGTTATTAAGAAAGATGAGTGATATTTTTTTGTTTTTGTTTTTTGTAAGTAGAAGTCTCACTCTGTTGCCCAGGCTGGAGTGCAGTGGCACACTCATGGCCACTGCAGCATCGACCTGCTGGGCTCAGGCAATCTTTCCACCTCAGCCTTCCAAGTAGCTGGAGCTACAGGCATGCACCAGCACAGTTGGCTAATTTTTTTATTTATTATAGAGACGAAGTCTCACCAAGTTGCCCAGGCTGGTCTCAAACCCGTGGGCTCATGCAATCCTCTTGCCTACACCTCCCAAAGTGCTGGGATGACAGGATGAACAATGTTTTTAAGAAAAACTAATTTTCAAATTATGATTTTACATCCTAAACTATTTCATAAATAAGAAATTTTATTGTATTTACTGGTTCGGGTCATATTTGTATATTATCAATATTAATACATATTTCTACATATCTGCATTGTTATCATGTCTCTGTTTTATAATTTTTATCTAATCCACATCTCCTAGAGTTAATACTTTACAAGAGAACAAATGATAAAATTTATTCACTGGCCACTTTTATTAAAAACATGCTCCACCGGGCTCAGTGGCTCAGCCTGTAATCCCGCGCCTTTAGGAGGCTGAGGTGAGTGGATTGCCTGAGCCCGCGGGTTTGAGACCAGCCTGGGCAACTTGGCGAGACCTCATCTCTACAATAAATCAAAAAATCAGCCGGGTGTGATAGCGCATGCCTGTAGTTCCAGCTACTTGGAAGGCTGAGGCAGAAGGATCACCGGAATCCAGCAGGTCGAGGCTGTGGTGGCCGGGAGCAGCCACTGCACTCCAGTCTGGGCGACAGAGTTGAGACTCCAACTCAAAAAAATAAAAAATAAAAAATAAAAACATGCTCCACACAAGATGCCTATATAGATCCTGCTCCTAATCAGCTTAGAGTCTAAAACAAAGGGTAAGGATATGTAAACAAGTAACTACTTCAGGTCAAAAAAAGCGTAAGTGTCTCAAAAAAGTTACTTGGAAGGCTGAGGTGGAAGGATCGCCGGAGCCCAGCAGGTCGAGGCCGCAGCGGCCGGGAGCGGCCACTGCACTCCAGTCTGGGTGACAGAGTGAGATTCCAACTCAAAAAAAAAAAAAAAGTTACATGTAAATGAGATTCAGAAACAAAGGGGTGGCTGGGCGTGGTAGCTCATGCCTGTAATCCCAACACATTGAGATGCCAAGGCGGGAGGATTACTTAAGACCAGGAGTTCAAGACCAGCCTAGGCAATACAGCAAGACCCCATCTCAACAAAAAAATTAAAAAATAAGTCAGGCATGGTGGCACACAACTATAGCTCCCACTACTTGGGAAGCTCAGGCAGAGAATCACTCGGACCCAGGAGGTCAAAGCTGTGATGAGCTGTGATCGTGCCGCTGCACTCCAGCCTGGGTGACAGATTGGGACTCTGATGCAAAAAAAAATTAATAATAATAAAAGGGTTACTTATAACTGGAAGGAAATCAGAAAAATATTTCATGAACTTAGCATTTAATATTCCCCAAATGTTAAGTGAAAATTTAAAATAAAATACTGTTTTAAAAACCATGCACTTTTAAAAGGTATATTTTCCTGTATATTACTTATACCTCAATAAAATTGATTTAAAAAGAAAAAAGTGTTGCTGGTCCAAAAGTAGTGAGTTATCTCAATTACTCACAGTCAGTTAAAAAAGAAAAAGAAAAAAGTATACACATTCCAAGAAGAGGCAATACATTTAATAAAGGTCATGAAACAGTAAGACTGGGACCTATATTGGCAAGAACTGCAACCCATCTTTCCTCAAGAAGAATTCCTCCTGGGTTCCTCTCTCTTCTCATTCTATACGCTGCCTCATTTGCACCTATACGCTGATAACTCCCAACCATGTCTTTTACCCAAACTTTTTCTAGCCTCCAGAACCACATATACAACCAGCACTTTACAATGTCTGCATTTTTTCTGGGTGTACCAAATATAACTCATACTGTCACACCCAAAATTAAATTTAACATCTTGCCCATAAACCTGTTCCTCCATTTTACTTGCTCAGATTCCCCCATCCAGACCAAACTCAGAGTCATTCTAGATTTCCATCAGCCACGTCTAAATTGTTGGTCACTAAGCCATCTATATTCACTCTCTGCAGCCACTGCAATAGAATCCTAACCAGTCTCCCAACCTCCACCTCACCACTCCCTTGACCTCTCCCCAAAACTGATACTAAAAGGTCAAGGTTGTATCCTAATCATCTGTATACCTCTAGCCATGAACAGGATTTATATATAAAGAATATTTAATAAATGGATGATCAGTAAGTCAGTGAGTAGAGAAGTGAATTCCCCACTACTACTTCACAGAAGCACACAATCTCTCCAGACATATCTTTTCCACATCTTTGTTCCCTCACCTTGGAATGAATGCCCTTCCCAATCTTGTTCATCCCCAAGTAGTTTCTTCTCCTTTGTGAGCCACTGACCCTGTATACTATTTCTAATATAGACTTTATGACCCTGCACTATAATCATCTGCTGCCACCTCAAGACATTATTCATTATTGCCACCTCTATGATACTCCCTTATTTTAACATCTTTTTAATATCATAATGACCAATAATTAGGTAAGTATATTTGTCATCTCTAAAAATTGATGAATTTCCATATAGCAGTGATCCTGTTTTACATATAAATATTATGGGCTAAATTGTATCCCCTCAAAATTTGTATGCTGAAACCCTAACCCACAGTACCCCAGAATATGACTGTATTTGAAGATAGGGTCTTTATAAAGATCATTAAGATAAAACAAGGTCATATGGGTAGGCTCTAATCCAATCTGACTGATGTGCTTGTAAGAAGAGAAAATTTGAACACAACGAAAGACACCAAGGGCACACAAGTACAAAGAAAAGGCCATGTGAGGACACAGGGAGAAGGAGGCCATCTGCAAACCAGGAAAAGAGGTCTCAAGAGAAAGCAAACTTGCCAAACACCTTCATCTTGAACTAACAGCCTCCAAAATTGTGAGAAAATAAATTTGTAATTTAAGCTACAATATTTTGTTAAGGAAGCTCTAGTAAAATAATTACATATAGAATAATGTCTATATAATGTCACACAGTAGTTATCCAGTATGCATTACTGGTCTTAAAACTGATATATATTGCAACTCTGTCTCAAGAGGCAAAGGACTGTCAAAGTCATCTTTGTAGTCTAAGCACCCAGCTCAGTAATTAGCACATGGTACTCATAAACACTAATAGAAATAAATATAATCTTGGCTGAAGTACAGAATTCATGAAATACAACTATGGTAAATAAATTGAGAAGTATATTAAGAGCAGACCACAGAGAACTCCAAAAGCTAGGGTGAATGTGGGGGCTTTATTTCTACACAGCTGATATAAAATAGAAAATTTTGAGAAGACTACAAGATTAGGACTGAAATTTCGGTAAAACTGGTCAAATGACATATGTATGTATAATGGGTCTGAGAGGTATGGGAAGGATGCACTTCAAGACCAAGAATGGAGGGGGGCAGGAAAACATTATATATCTGTAAGGTAATAATTAGAGCCAAAAAGCAGAGGTTGGTCACATTTAGAACACAGATGGCAAATTTCTTCTTGCTCCATATTTAATTCCTGTCCACATCATTCTCAAGGGAGAGGATCTGAGTAAACACTTAGGCAACATGTATAGCTTTCAGAATGTTGGCTTCTGTCTTCTATGTATATGCTAGTTTTCTCCCAAATGACCAAGTGTTCTGCAAAACCGAACACTGTAAGCTTTCAAATACTCATGGGAGCTTGTAAAAGTAATACAACATTCATGTAATTTCCACTTGCTACACAACACACCCCGAGGTTGTTTTTCTGAAACATAACAAGTAGTTCTGTTGCTAAGAAAAAAACAGGCCACTTGACAAAAGATGAAAAATTCTAAACACAGCCAAAATTAATCCCTTTGAATCATATCAATTTTGTATCTAAGAGAGTGAAAGAGAAAGTTATAAATATACCACATCTTAACTCCAGCTGTGAGCAGAGTCATATTCTTTGATTATACAACTGCATTTTGTAGTAAAAAGTTATTATGCACAGAAAGCATTGCTTCTTCCTTAAGAGCAATGTTAATAGCAATACAAGGGAAAATATGAATTGATCTTCTCATCGGACTTCCTCTCAGTACTCAAATTCATTTTCACTACTAGTCCCTAGACTTGTTTCAGAATAGGAGTAAATGTAGAGTTTGGTCAAGGAACTATAATAAGCACAAAGTATAAAGAGTCATCTAGAACAAATACATACCCACTAAGGAACCAATTTATGAAAAATTACAGTACAATTTAAATACTGATAAGAAGAATACAAATATCAACAGCTAACCTCTATGGAACACCTACCATGTCCCAGGCACTAGGCTAAGGGCTTAACATATTTATATTGAACCATATGAAAATGACAATTTCATAAAGTTAAACCTAATACACTTCCTCATTCAATCCCTACAGCTGCCTCAATTAAAGAATACTACTACTGTCCCTATTTCACAGTTTAGAAAACTAAAGCTTAGAGGGCTTAAATTGGTCAAAGTTAAAAAATTAGGAAACAATAGAACTGTGACTAAAGCCTTGTCATTACATACTTCACAATCTCAGTTGTCTCTGTGTCTTCCAAAACAGACTGAGGGTGTAGACATACGAGTACTCTCAGATACTGATCAAAGCCACGAAATAGACCCTTGTGTGGGTTGTACCCTCACATAGGACCCCAAGAAGAGAAGAGAGTAAAACGAGGCTGACATCCAACCCATACATCCTGTTGCAGAATGGCATCCAACTGAAGGAGACTTTCTCACATAAACCTGCTATACTGGTTAACAGTGGACCTGCTGCTGGTGGAATAATTTAGAAAATAATAATTTTAGAGAAAATTTTAATAATGCAGATTAAAAGCCTTAAAAGATATATATTCTTTGGTCCAGAAATTTCACTTTAGGCCGGGTTCGGTGGCTCAGCCTGTAATCCCAGCACTTTGGGAGGCTGAGGTGAGAGGATTGCCTGAGCCCATGGGATCAAGACCTACCCGGGCAACTCGGCAAGACCTCATCTCTACAATAAATAAAAAAAAATATTAGCTGGGCTTGGTAACACGTGCCTGTAGTTCTGGCTACTTGGAAGGCTGAAGCAGAAGGATTGCAGGAACCCAGCAGGTCATGACTGCAGTGGCTGGGAGCGTGACACTGCCCTCCAGCCTGGGTGACAGAGTGAGACTCCAACGCAAAAAATTAAAAAAAAGAAATTGTACTTTAAGGAATTTAATCTAAAGACATAATTAAGAATCTACATAAAATTTTTTAATAAAGATATTTACCAGTGTTTATAGTCGGGGATACTAAAAAAGAAGAGTATGTCTGACCATAGGGTATTAGCTATTATACTCTATCTATATATAATTAAAATAATATAGGAGAATGTCACAGCATTTATAGAACACAGGCACAGCGTCTCATGCCTGTAATCCTAGTCCTCTGGAAGACCCACATGGGAGGATCACTTGAGGCCATGAGTTCAAGACCAGCCTGGGTAACATGGCAAGATCTCATCTCTACAAAAAATAAAACCAAATAAACTAGCAGGGTGTGATCCTAGTTATTGGGGAGCCTGACACAAAAGGATCATTTGAGTCCAGGAGTTCAAGGCTGCACTGAGCTATGATTAAGCCACCATTTCACTCCAGCCTGGGGTACAGAGTAAGACCTTGTTTCTAAAATAATAAAAATAATGTAGGAGAAAAGTTCAGTAACTAATAAGTTTTTCACAAAATGTTATGAGAATCAAAAACTTTTAAAAATCACAGTCACTTTAGCAAAAATAAGAAGTAGGTAAATATTCTACACATAATACATCCGTTAGGAGGGCTGGGAAAAGAAGGAATAACACTAGGTAATGGGATTACAGATACTTTTAGTATTTTCCTTTGTTCTAGTTCCAGACATTTTTCTATAAGACATATATAATAACTCAAAAAGCAGCAAAGCAAACAAACACTACAAGGGGAAAATAATTCAAAGTTTAAGAACTAACTATGCAGAAAATTTATTTTGCCTCTTACCTTAGAATAAGGATATGTGATTTATTATGGTTTAAATTCAGACAAGAAATACCTAATTTCATATGACATTGAGAAATCCAGGTCATCTTTAGACTAGATTTCAGAACCACTGCCCAAAAATACAGATAAAAAGAATAAACTATACTCTAAATATCTTTAAATAACAGAAACTTAAAATGTCTTAAATATAAGAAGCATTTTATTTGAGTACTACCTATTGAAGAAATATAATTCTTAGTAGAATGAGAAAGAAAAAAATGGCTCCTCATAGCTGGGAGTTGGCCTGGTACTATCAACTAGGCCTCATTGTACTAAGTTAAACATAAACAATTTCACAAAACACCAATATCAGACCAGGCCACTCTGTGCCTAAGATAGGTCAAGACAAAAAAAAGACCACTCTGTAATCATGTCTAAATACAGACAACAACATGAATATCATCCTAACCACAAAAATAACCAAACCTAATCCTATCCTGGCCAATACGAAGAACTGCTATTTCTTTATCAACAACTTTAGACTTGCTCCATTCTTCTTGCCTTGCAGGTTCTTAAAATACCTAATCTCTCTCATAAAAGTGTGAGGTAGGAAAAATAAAGAAAATATCTAATAACAAAATTATCCCCACTTTCTAACAGCATCCAATCCACTGCAAAGTCCCACTTCCTTACACTCTACCCCAAGTCACTTAACACGAGCCCAAATCCTATAAGGTTTATAATAAATCAACTCATCTTGTTTTATTATAGATATGTTCCTGGTGGTATTTCCTGGACCATGAAGTTGGGACTACATATTTGAGTACAGAGTAGATTAGAATAAAATAATAAAATTACATAGAAATACCCACAATCTACATACCAGAACATTCTACATAAAGAGATCTTTTAATATGTAAACTTAACCTCTCGTGGATTCCCACAAATTCAAAATTCCCATGGTTTATCAGCACTGATGATGTTGACAAATAAATTTTCAATTAAATTCTCACTCAGTTTTCTATCAATCTGAACAAACCTTGAATCCAAGTAAAAAAAGTGGAAAGTAAATGAGGAAACTAAACCCTGAACATAATACCTACAACTACAATACCCTCTAATTTAAGCATTAAAAAAAAAAAAATACAGAGTCTCACTATGTTATACCTGATGTTCTCCAACTCCTGGACTCAAGAGATCCTCCCATCTCAGCCTCCCAAAGCACTGGGATTATAAACAATTATTTTTAAGTAGACTACTAGTTCCTTATTAAAAAGTTTCTAAAAACAATAATGAATCATGAAAATTAATTTATCTAAAACAAAGGCATGATTTAGTATTAAAACTACAAACTTTTTTTATTAATTATCACTCTGTGCATCCTTACCTCCTGGGTCCTTATCTGGATTGTACTCTAAAGCATTGCTACAGATGAGGTCAATATCTTTCAGGAAATCCTTAGCAGTCAGATAATTATGTTTATCAATTTTAGTTATTACTGTCGATAAATCCATCGGTTCCTTGATTACTTCAAGGTAATCTGAAACCTAAAACAAACAGGATATTTTAATGAAAATAACTTCTGGTTTTTCATATGATCTACTCAGTTCATTAAAACACAAAATAAAGACAAAGTTTTTAAAAAATTGAATCTAGATATTTAAAAAAGAATTACAGATAAAGATAAAATTACAGTGCTGTTTATGTTACTAAAGTTACTCTCTGTAATACTTTCCATGAAAAGCTTCAGTTTCCAAGTCATATCTAAATCAACTCTGAAATGTTTTTGTTCTTGAAATCTGAAAACAACTATGTCAGGGTTTGGGGGTTTTTTATTTTATTTTTTTAATCCTTTGGGCATACCTAAGAAGAGAATGTATGGGCAAATGCATCCAATAAACATTAATAAATGTTATTTCAAGAAAAGAAAAAACATAGACTTTTCATATTATTAGGTAAGTTCTTCTGGTAAGTATCTTCAAACTTTCAACAAAAATTTTCTTTCTTTTTCGATTTTCTAGGGTAAATTGTTTCATGGAAAGTATTTTCCACTCCTTTGGAGTCATTACAAACATTCTGAGTCAATTAAATGATGAAACAAAGTATTTTTCCCTAACTATTAAAAGATTTGTAGGACTTGTCCCAAAGAAAAAAACAAATCCACAAACAAACAAAAACAAACATGTTGCTTTCTATGCTGCTTTTCTGGGAGATAACCTAAAATAGGAGACGTTAAGTCATGATTTGTCCAATGGATTATATATCATTGATCAATAAGAAAACGTTAGCAATCTATATATTGCCTTCTCCAATGCAAATCTCCAATCAAGTAATAAGGTTTAACATAAAAGCAGTCAGCAGTAATGTCTAAAATTAGTCCAGGAACATCTGCTGGGGATAGAGCAATTTCTGCTCTATGAAAGTAGGGCTAGTTTTTTCATAATTTTAGATGGCATCAATGCCATGATTTTTAAATTTATAAACACATACACACACACGTGCACATACACAACTTATATATATACATTTACAAATTTTTAAGATTACTTATAAAAATATTAGGTAGGGATGTATATGTGTTTTATTTTTCAGCTTCTAGGAAGTGAAAAGCTAGTCACAAACTTCTTATAGGGAACATTGTAGAGCTATACTGAAACAAGTAATACTTCAGAAGATATTTAGTTGGATTCTTGGTTCTGGCATTTGACATAAATGCCTATGTATAAGTAGAAACTGTTTCATAAACTAAAAATCACTATAGAAATTTATATTGTTAAAGACTGTAAAATTTTACCACCTATGCTTAATTTTAAATTCAACATTTATTTTCTAAAGTTTTGTCGTCCTTTGCAGTCTGCTATGGAAGTTTATAAAGTTTCAAATTATTTACTTAAATAAAAACTTTTATGATTTAAATTATCTAAATGTTATCTTGTTTTCCCTTCTCCATCCTTCCCAGAGACTCCTATGCTTTCAGCTTGAGAGCAGACAAAACCAGAAACAGAATGAACCTGAGAAGAACAAAGGAGAAAGCAAGAGAAACAACCCTTGAATAAAATTTTTATCTAACCAACATCTTATCCCTTTCTACTGGCTCACCATCATTTATAAAACTTATTCTATTACTGGTGGCATTTGAAAATCTGACAATCTTTTCTTGTTAGAAAGAAAAAGTTTTCCTCAGCAAAAGCAAAACTAGTTTAATCCCAGCATGGGATGCTGACTGGGAATAAGTCTTTATCCATTAACAGGTGTCCAAATATACCTAAGGGAGCAGGGGGAAGGAACATACACAAATATTTATTTAAAACCTAATAGTTAATAGTTTTAACGTCATTTGAAAACATTATGAAGGGAAACAAATGCTCCACAAATATAAAGTTATATGTATTCATTAGAAAAGCAAAATAGGCATTCCTGTTATCCCAGTGGAAAAAGATCTAAGGTGGCTATGATAAGAAATGTGGGCTTGACATTTTTTTAAAAGTTTCAAGTCTTGACTATATCATTTTCCAACAAGCCTGTTTCCTCAGCTGCAAAAGAAAAATAATAATGATTTTGCAAAATTGTTGAAAGGATCAAATGAGAAAAAAACTATTTTAGAAGTATGTATTGTGAATAAATATAAAAATAAAATTATAGATAGTCCCTTTAATACAAAAAAGGGGAAAGCATATTTTCAAACTTGCAGGGGAGTGGGGAGGGGATGTAATGCTAGCTCATTCTTCCCAGTCACAGTTGAGGTAATGGTTCCAAAGGAATCTGCTCAGGTCCAAAAGCAAAGATTTTACAATTAGGATACAACATTGTATTTTTAAACATTTCATAATTCAAATTTTTTTTTTAAAGAAATTAAAAAAAAACTAAAAACACAAAAGCTGTTCAAACATGGAGTCTGAACTATAAGAAGGAGGCCAGTAAAGATTACATTGTGCCCATTCACATACTATATTATCCCAGGATAAAAACAAAATAGAAAAAATTCTATCAATAGTAATATAGCAGATTCCAAATGGAAAATGTCTTTTCTCATCATTACAAACCATGCTCCTACAAGCACACAAAACAATACACACAGAAAGTTAGAAATTTTCCACTGGAAGCACAGAAAATCCTTAGAGAGAAAATAATTTTAGCTGCATAGAATGTGTTTAACTTCAAACAGCATCTTAGCACAGGCATTTCCAAAATATGAAAGCCAAAGAAATTTCAGTTTCTTAGCCACCTCTTTTGATGAGGTATACATAATTTGGGAAATGCCAATATTAACTGGTATTGATTGGTTAATACCAATATACTTTTTGAGAGCAGGATTTATCCTGGAATAAAAATAGTCTAGTATGGACCTTTCACTAAAGTAATTTTTAATTCTCTTCTTAAACTGAAGAGTAAGAGATCACAAAGATCAATAATAATTAAAAGGACATATACAAATTGGTCACTAATTTCATCCAAAGTCACCAGATGTTTACTGATGACATCAGTTGTTATCACATGGATTAAAATTTTATAGGCTAGGGGTAATATTCATCCATGCCTTTGCTTTTTTTCCTTCCAAAAAAAGATGTCAATATTTTTTTTCTTTTAGCCAGTTCAACTTCACTGTTTGCACACTACTGAAACAAGACCTCTTCAATATCCACCGGTTTGCTGAAGATGTTAAAGCGTTTATCTGTGGCCAGCCTCTTGGTTACATCCCTGAGAAACAACCGCAACTCTCTTAAAGTATTTTCCTCTTGATCCTCCATCCGATTTTTTTCTGATTCTGATAATTGACGAGGTGGAGAAGGTAGTGCAAGAGGAAGCACTTCCATAGCACAAAGAGCTGAAGAAAACAGAAGAGAATATTAAGACTCCAACAAGATGGGCCAGGACTTCAATTACTTTCCTGGCATTCTCTCCAAAATTCTTTAAAGAAAAGGAGAATTATAAATTCAGTCATGTGCCACTTAACAACAGTGACACATTCTAACACAACATTAGGCCATTTCATTGTGTGCACATCATAGAGCGTACTTATAGAAACCTAGATGGCATAGCCTACTATACACCTGGGCTATATGGAATAGCCCCATATTCCTGGGCTATCCATTTGTATGGCCTGTTTCTGTACTGACTTACTGAATTACTACTAAATACTGTAGGCAGTTGTAGCACATGGTAAGTATTTGTGTCTCTAACATATTTACACATAGAAAAGGCAAAATAAAAATATGGTATTACAATCTTATGGAACCACCATCACATATATGGTCCATCATTGCCCAAAACGTCATTACACGGTGCATGACTATATAAGTGAACCATGCAAATATAGCAAGCAAAAATTTGCATGAGAACGGAAGTTAGGGAAGGCTTCACTTTATAAAATAACTACAAAAGCATACTTTTAAAAAAAATTTGACTTTGAAATATTATTTATATACAACTTAAGAGAAATACTTCAAATCAACATAACTATCTTCAAGTAAAGTACTATACACCAATTTTCTTAAGTTAATCTTGTTTAAAAACTGCTTCTCAAAATGAGGTTGTCTTATATCTATGAAAAGTATAACAAGGCAAATAACATTTATTTGATCCTTCCTGTTCCCAAAAGAATTCTGACACTTACAGTCTGAGTACAACAGAGTAGGGAGAGTAAATGGCACCTGTAGGGAGGAAGCGAAAGAAAAAAGTAGGAACTAAAAAAAAGGAAACCTAGGTACGTAATGAAGGAGATGTAAAATCAGTCTCAAATGTTGTATGTGAAATCCATAGTGTTCACTATCTACTCTAAGATAAACCAAAAATCTTCTTAAAGGTAAAGTATCAACTTCCCTAATCATATTTACTGATTCCTGAAAGAGTTCCCTGATATCACACTAAAGCTCAGGATTAAAATTCTAACTATTTTTGTTGGTTCTAAATGGCCCCTAAGATGAAAAATAGAAGTCAATAGAAGCAACTTAAAAAGAATTAATCTTAAACAAGCAACGAAATAATCAGAAGGTATAATTTACATACTGAATTTCCCAAAGTTTTTGGAAAACAAAATTCATAACTATAGCAATTTGACAGCTGTTCATTCTTAAAGCACTGAGAAAAACTGGAAAGGAGTCACTAAAGAACAATAAAATTACTAAAATGGTGGATAATACAACAAATGAAAAACCAAAAAAAAATTGTAAGAATATGGGAAAGTAAGGACTTGGCAGGGATGGAGAATATATTTAATATCCTTCAGGAATGACCATAAGAAACAAAAAGATGGAACAAGGGTAAAGAGGCTTAAAATTTTTTTTACCAAACAGGACTGCTACTTCCCAGAAGAGATTGAAAGATTAAGCAAATAGATCTTATTATCCTTTACACAACTTTAAGATTAGGAAAAGAAACTCTCTTTTGAATGACTTAGAATGCAGCCCTTATTTATAACAGGAAACTGAAATTTGGCAAATTCTCGAGGCCCCTCTTAAAGCTTTGAGTCCAAACACAAGAAAAATCTAACGCATGATAGATTTTCAAATGCCTAGCATAAAACATCAAATATAGTGGGTCCTAAATAAGTATTTGAAAAATTAATAAGTGAATTAGAAATGGCAAATGTTCTAACCAACTCTTAGCTCATCAAATCTACCCTGGCCCACAAAGAAATGAGCACAACACCTGTGTTCACAACCTGGCAGTTCAAGTCCTGGGCACTTAAAGTGACTAAAACAGAGCAGACCTGAAGACTTCTCACTTTGACTTTTTGAGTCTCAGAATGAAATCTACCAGAGGATCTAGACTGAAGTAATAAGGAGAAGAAGCTCCGCTCAGAAAAGCTTTCACAACAAGGCTGTACTTCCAATCTCAAGACAGGTGACAACAATGGCCACTCCCACATGTCCATCTAAAGATAAACAGAACCTGACAAACTGTCTTCATTTCCATGAAGAAAGCCTTTAAAAAAAATGACTCCAAGAAAGGGCGTTTCTTAATTCCATCCCCCAACCCCCCATTTTCCTTTAGGCTTTACGAACTTTACCAGCATGTTTCCTTCGTGGTGGAGCCATTGATGCCTGATTGAGAATCAATTCCTGGAAAAATTTTCTTCTGTCTTCTTCAATAGGCCTTTGAATATACAAGACCTCTTCATACTGTATTCTAAAGATACATTTAACCTACACATATACACACACACAAAGACATTAAATATATAGAGAATTAAAAGCTTACATACATACCAAATTACAATTTCTTCCAGTACCATTACCTATATTGACAGAACATTCACATGGGGTTAGGGTTAACCTAGTCCTAGGCTATGCTATTGAGGTGTTTCACCTCAAGGACTAAACAAGAATGGAAGAATGTCCAGTTTCCCAATGATATAAAGGACTAAACAAGAATGGAAGAATGTTCAATTGCCCAAGTTCCTAATGAATGATACTATATCTAGGAGAGTGACCAGATAATAGCAAAAAAGACAGCTGGTTGTAATCATCAGATGGCAACAATCTCAAAGGGGTTTTATGTAAGAGTTGAAAAGTAATTGCCTAGAATCTATGATAAGGAGCTGGAAGGATGTTAACATTGCCTTCTCTTATTCTCATGTTTCTTTATACTCACTATCCACTGACTTTCCTTCCTGTGTTCTTTCCCTGCCAAGTCTATTTCCCTGTACTCTCTGAAAGCCTGGTTCCACTACAAATAAACTATGCCTTCCGTCTCTTCAAAAAATACTCCAATGACACCAACTTCTACAAAAAACTCCAAAGCAAAAACAAGTCAATCATTCTCATGTCCCTCAGTTCCTTCTACTGGTAACGACCTACCTCTTCTCTGTTCACCTGCTCTATGAAGACTTTGATCCCAGATATCCACCTTCCAAGATATGCTGTTTAAATTCTCTTTACATCATCCACATTTGTCTACCATGGCATTTAACACTTTAATTTACATGTTTTCCTAGAAAGTCTACCTTCTAGACACCAAACTCCCTGAGAACAGAAACCATTTCTTATTCATCTGTTTTCTTATACCTACCACAGTGCCTGGTGCATAGCAATGCTTAACAAGCACGTACTGAGTGAGTAAAGCTTGTGAGTTTGTTACTCAACCCACATCAAATTGGAAAGTGCAAATAATAAAGGGAGAAGGTCAGTAGTATGGATAGAAGTACCAACCATGATAGTATGACAATACTGAATTAAGACTGAAGACATCGAATTCTAGACTCTAGCCCAAATTTAGCCATACATTTGTGATAAACTTCAGATTCATTTAATTTGTCATTTTTAGCCACTTATTGGATTAATTCTATGAGTTGAACACTTAAGAATTTAATAAATACTATGTCATTCAATCTTTATAACAATGAGGCATGTCATTTTATAGATGAAGAAATGTGGGCTTAGAAAGGCTTAAGTAACTGACTCAAGGTCATAAAATGAGTAAATAAACATGACTAGCCTATACAAACTCTAAAGGCCTTTTCCAGCTTTGAAATTCTAAGACAAAAAAGAAACAAACAATGAAAGGTAAACACTTGAATTTAAACATTGGATGGGGAATTATTTATCTCAATCCAAAGTCAAATCATTTAAGAGCTTATGAAACTCTACCTTGTGTCCTTTCAGTGTTTATTTTATAGACTACCTTCATAGTCTGTGTTTTGCTGGCCCTTCTTTTCTGAAAGTTCTGGAAGCAAATTTACAACTGAGCATACACTGTCAAACATCATGCCAGACACTGCTGTTATAAAATTGAAGAAAATATGTTTTTCCCTGCTGTCAAAAGATCTTAATGTCTCAGAAGAAAGCATTAGGATATTATGCTGGGAGAAGTAAAACAGGTAGCAAAACACAGAGCAGAGACACTGAAGGAGGCAGGGGTGAAGAGGCACTACATAAGATATGGAAGAGATAGCTTACTTACATTTTACTGGATCTTCAAAAATAAATAGAACTTAATACCCTAGAAGTATTATGGTTTTGTTGAAAGATGACAAAACATTTAGTTTTAAGTATTCTTACTTCTGATAATTTTAAGTTCATACCTAACCTTATCATCTGACAGTCCTAGCCTCAAGCTTCATGCTTTACCAAAAGCAAGGCTTTTATAATTCCCTGATAAAATCATGTTCTCTTTCACTCTGGTGCACACTGGTCATCTTATATACTATTCACTCTTTCCTGAATTCTTCCTTAATGCATTTCTCAAGCTGATGCTTTCTAGGTGATACTTTAACTTTCTTGGATACACTTAGGCACACCTTCCAATATTTCTCATTAACCTTTTTTAAAAAACAGTTCAATAATTTTCAGTAAATTTTTACAATGGCACAACCATTACAACCCTGTTTCAGGACATTTCCAATACCCCAAAAAGTTGCCTTATGCCATTTGCAGTCAATCCTCACTCCCACTCATATGTCCCACAACATGTCCACATGTTGTAGTGGTATCTAATTCCTCAATGACTAATGATATTGGGCATTTTTTCAGGTGCTTATTAACCATTTATATATACTCTTGCAAACCTCATATAAAAGGAATCATACATTATCTGTCCTTTTGTGACTGGCTTACTTCACTTATAGTATAATATCCTCAAAGTTCATCCATGTTGCATAAAAATTTCCATCCTTTTTCAGGTTAATGTTCCAGTGAATGTACATGCCGCCCTTTTCTTTATCTATTCATCCATCAAAGGACACTAAAGTTGTTTTCACCTTTAGGTACGGTAAATAATGCTGCTATGAACATGGGTGTATAAATACCTGTTCAAGTCTCTGCTTTTAATTATTGTGGATATATACCCAGAAGTTGAATTGTTGGCACATATGGCAATCATATGTTTTATTTTTTTTTTAATGCCGTACTGCTTTCCACAGGGGCTACACAATTTTACCTTCCCTCTAACAACATCCAAAAGATCCTGTTTTTCCACATCCTCACTAACATTTGTTATTATCTGTTATTTTGTTTTGTTTTGTTTTTAAAATAACAGCCACTCTAATGTGTATGGAGTGGTACCTTATTGTGTTTTTCTTGTGGGATCCTTACCTTATACCATATACAAAATTCTAAGACATTATATGTATATAACCTTTGGAATCAGACAAACCTGTGTTCTAATCCTTGGGCTCTGCCATATTAACTGTGAATTTTTTTCCCTAACGATTAGTGATGCTGAATATCGTTCTATATGCTTACTGTCCATTTGTATATCTTCTTTGAAGAAATGTCTATTCACGTCCTTTGCCCATTTCTTAATCAGATTGTTTGTTTAGCTGTTGTAAATTATAAGTGTTCTTTACAGACTCTGAATATCAATCTCTTATCATTTTTTCCCACTCTGTGGTTGCCTTTTACTCTGCTTGATAGTGCCCTTGAGACACAAAAGTTTTAAATTTTAAACTTAAAGAAAAGTAATAGTGCCTTAAACTTAATTTAGATAATGCATATAATTGGCTTAATAAAGTATCTGGCACATAGTTGCATAAATGGCAGCAATTCATTAGTTTCTGTTTTACCTCATTTATTAACATGTTAAATAGAATTGTCAGTCTCAGTTTTGAAGGTAGGACTCTTGCAACTTTTATAGTGGGGAAAATTAATGGTTTAAGAACTTGGCCAGGCATGGTGGCTCACACCTACAATCCCAGCACTTTGGGAGGCTGAGGCAGAAGTATTGCCCAGGAGTTCGAGACCAGCCTAGGCAACATAGCAAGACTTTGTCTCTACAAAAAAAAATTTTTTTAACTTGCCAGACATGGTGGCACACTCTTATAGTCTCAGATACTCAGGAGACTGAGGTAGAAGGACTGCTTGAGCCCAAGAATTTAAGGCTGTGGTAAGCTGTGATCATGCCATTACATTCCAGCCTGAGTGACAGAGTCCTGACTCAAAAAACAAACAAACAAAAAACACTTAAGATATCAAAGAGAAAAGGTGTGAAATATGAGGTCAGAAATCAACCTAAGAAAACTTTCATATGTAAAATTTTCCTTCCTCAAAATAAAATATGAAAGCAATCCAATACATAAAATAAAAATTAATATTTTACATATTACCTTGAAAAGTAACAATTAATGTTCACTTACTATCCTTTGCTTTGAAAAAAGAAATTGCAAGGATCCCCTTTCCCTTAAGTTTTAAGAATCATGTAATTATTTTACTACCAAAAATTAATATTAAAATAGCCCCCTTATATCTTCAATCATTTCTCTGAGTTTTCAATGCTCTTTCTTGCTTAATTTTTCTACTTGAAGTCACTGATTTGCATCTCCCAGGCCCTAACATAAATCCAGGGATACAAAATGACATGAAAATCCTGAGATAACAAAATGTTATCTGTAATCTTACAGCATAGCTGAGGAAGTATTTCTTTAAAATTCATTTGCGATACACTGAATTATATCATTTTGAACCTGTCCATAATAATTTAATAACAAAGTAAATACTATGACTATCTCCAGAAACAGAAGTGCAATTCTGGCTAAGGTTTGCTTTTCTTCCTGCAAATATCTCTACTCCTATCTGCTTCCTGCCTTTAAAGACTTTTTTGGGGGGCTCAACCTTCAATTAACTTTTTTTTCCTAATTCTCCTGAACAGAAATAACTTGCAATTCCCATATATCTCAATTAAAATTCCCCAAATAAACTAAAAAAGGGTCTACAAAAGTAAACTTACTTATACTAGAAGTCTACAAAAAGGGAATGAGGCTGGCAGGGGTTCTAAAATCCTATGTGGTGATTCAGTTGATAGTTCCTTTCTTCATGCAGCAAACTTTTACAAGTAATTCCAATGTGTCTGCATGGTGCTAGGAAATGGGGAAGTGATGACCGGTAGGAAAGTCTCCTCCCCAAAAAGAGCTTATAATCTAGGCCAGAAGTTTGCAAATGTTTTGAATTCATGTCCTGTTTAAACTCTTAAAAATTACTGAGGACCAAAAGAGCTTTTGTTTATGTGGCTTATATATGTTAATATTTATCTATTAAAAATTAAAACTGAGGGCACAATGGCACACACCTGTAGTCTCAGCTACTTGGGAGGCTGAGGCAGGATGATTGCAAGTTCAAGCCCAGCCACGGCAAAATGGCAAGACTCTCCATCTCCAAAAAAACAAAAATTAAAACTGAGAATATTTTTAAAAATAAACTCATTGCATAATATTAAAAAGTATATTCCCTTGAAAAATATATTTTTCAAAATATAAAATATGGAAAACACAAATGTAAAGTAAAATTTAGTGAGAAAGTGGCATGATTTACATTTTTTTCTAATCTCTTTAATGTCTGGCTTAATGGAAGACAACTGGATTCTCATTTCTGCTTCTGCAGTCAATCTGTTGCAATATGTTGGTTTGATCGAAGTATAAGAAAAAAACCCAGACTCAAGCAGATATGTAGTTAGAAAAGGGAAGAAACTGGCAATCCCCTGAAAGAAGTCTTGGGGGCCCTGCAGTATTTTCTACATTAATATATTTGATAATTTCTACATTATTAATATTATTAATATTTTTATTTTATTTTATTCCACACTTAGATAATAGCACTGGTCTTAAGTAATGATTTCCCATTTTTTAAATCAAGCACCTCATCAGTAAAAAATTTAAAAATACTCATCATTATATGCATATGTATTTAAACATATTATTCTGCTAGTATATTATTTCTATTACAAAACACACCCAAAATATTTAAGATAATATGAAAAATAAAAATGAACACAAGTTCTGATGTCTTTACCAGTATCCTAATTGCACCCTCTGAGCATAAACTTATTTTGGGTACTGTTGGACTGTAGGAGAGAGAGATATACAAAGAACCATTTACAAAACAAAAAGGGCTCTAAAAGATGAGACTGCCATTTTGTCCCAGTAATAAAACACAGGTCCCATAAAAACTAATTCTTGTTGGGGTTTTCTTTACTTTTTTTTTTTTTTTGAGTCAGAGTCTCACCTTGTCGCCCAGGCTAGAGTGCAGTGGCACGCTCATGGCCACAGCAGCCTCGACCTGCAGGGCTTGGGCGATCCTTCCTCCTCAGCCTTCCCAGTAGCTGGAACAGGCATGTGCCGCCACACCCAGCTAATTTTTTTATTATTGTAGAGACGAGATCTCACCAAGTTGCCCAGGCTGGTCTTGAACAACTGAACTCAGGCAATCCTCTCACCTCCACCTCCCAAAGTGTTGGGATTACAGGCATGAGCCACCACACCCGGCTCGGTTTTCTTCTATCTTTAAAAATAGAGTAAGTAAAAAAACTTTTCCTTTCATCTCTGAAAATTTTTTAAAATTAAGAATAGTAGCATTACAAAATATTTAGAACATAAGACAATAAAAACTAAAACCTACTATAACCTTAACACCCAGAGATAATTAGTATTAACATTTCTGTGTATACGCTTCTAGTTATTTATTTAGAAACCAGAATAATACCATACAAACTGATTTATTACCCACATTCCTTTTTCTTTTAAAGACGTGGGATACAATTCAGGGTTATGTATACAAATGTTCGTTATGCAGGTACCCTTGTTGAGGGAACCCCCTCTGCCCTGGCAGTTTCCCACAACTGCCAATCCCTTTCTTATAGTATCATGATAATTGTTCAAGGTCTGCTTATGAGTGAGAACATATGGTACTCTGTTCTTTGTTTTGGTGATAGATCACTGAGTATGAGAGACTCTAAAGTTGCTGCGAAGTCCATATATTTATCCTTCTTTATGGCTGCATAATATTCCATTGTATATGTGTACCACATTTTTTTATCCATTCCAGCTTCAATGGGCAGCATGGTTGGTTCCGTGCTTTTGCTATTGTAAACAGAGCTATAACAATCATGCACATGCAGGTATCTTTTTTGTAGAATGATTTGAATTCCTCTGGGTATATTCCCAATAGAGGGATTGCTGGGTCATATGGAAGGTCAATTTCTAGTTCCTTCAGAAATCACCACACTATCTTCCAAAGAGGCTGCACTAGTTTGCATTCCCACCAGCAGTGGAGAAGAGTTCCTTTTTCTCCGCATCCTTGCCAGCATCTGTTGTTGTTTGTTTTATTAATGATGGCCATTCTTAATGGGGTTAGATGGTATCTCAATGTGGTTTTGATTTGTATTTCTCTGATGATGAGTGAGACTGAGCACTTTTTCATATGTCTGCCGGCTGCCCACATATCTTCTTTTGAGAAGTGTCTATTCATGTCTTTTGCCCACTTTTTAATGGGGTTGTTTGCTTTTTTTCTTTTTGATGTGTTTGAATTCCTTGTAGATCCTAGATGTTAGGCCTTTGTCTGACATACAATTGGTAAATATATTTTTTTCCCATTCTGTGGTCTGTCTCCCTGCTCTCTTAATGGTTTCTTTTGTTTTGCAGAAGCTCATCAGTTTGATGAGGTCCCACTTGTCTATCTTATTTCTTAAGGTATGGGCACTTAGGGTTTTGATCAGGAATTGGTTGCCAGTTCCAATTTCCATAAAGGTGTCTCCCGCATTTTCTAAGATTATTATAGTTTGAGGTTTTGTGTTCAGGTCTTTGATCCATTTAGAGTCCATTTTTGTGTATGGTGATAGGTAGGGGTCTTGTTTCAATCTTCTGCATGTGATCAGCCAGTTTTCCCAGCACCATTCACTGAATAGGTTTTCCTCTCCCCAGTGGTTGTTGTTGGAGGCTTTGTCAAAGATGAGTTGGTTGCAAAATTGAGGCCTTGCTTCCGGAATCTCTATCCTGTTCCACTGTTCTATATGCCTGTTCTTGTACCAATACCAGGCTGTTTTGATTACTGGACCATTATAGTAAAGTTTGAAGTCAGGAAGTGTGATACCTTCTGCTTTGTTTCTTTTCCTAAGGATTGTTTTGGCTATTCGTGGTGTTTCTATGTTTCGATATGAATTTCTTTATTGTCATTTCTAGGTCTGAGATATTACCCACATTTTTTAAACAACATGCTTAAACATCGTTTCACGACATTAAGTATTTTCTACATTATTATTTCTATTTTATTCCATTGTGTTGCCTAGGCTTGTTTCAAACTCCTGGACTCAAGCAATACTCCTACTTTGGCCTCCCAAAGTGCTGGAATTACTGGTGTGAGCCCCTACTTCTAGCCAGTTTGTTTCTAAGAGACTGGGTCTCACTATGTGGCCCATCCTGGACTTGAACTCCTGGCCTCAAGCAATCCTCCTGCCTCAGTCTCTCAAGTAGCTGGCACTTCAGGCACGTAACACCATGCCTAGTCAGCTGTTTTATTTATATATGCTATGTGATAGGCTAAAATCCTGTATCTTACTGTTATTTTTAACTTATCCATTATATGTTCTTAAATACACTGTAGCACCAGGTCATTTCTTTCTTTGAAAATCACTTGGGGCTGGGCACAGTGGCTCACACCTGCAATCCCAGTACTTTGGGAGGCAGAGGCAAGAGGATTCCCTGAGCCCAGGGGTTCAAGACTAGCCCAGACAACTTGGTGAGACCTCATCTCTACCATAAAATTAAAAAAAAAAATTAGCTGGGTATAGTGGTGCATGCCTGTGGTTTCAGCTACTTGGAAGGCTAAGGTAGAAGGATCGCCCAAGCCCAACAGGTTGAGGCTGCTGCAGCTGTGAGTGAGCTACTTCACTCCAGCCTGGGTAACAGAGTGAGACTCTGACTCAAAAAAAAAAAAAAAAAAATGAAGGAAGGAAGGAAGAAAAGATGATCCATCACAGAAACAAAGAACAGAGTACCATATGTTCTCACTCATAAGTGGACCTTGAACAATTATAATAATACTGTAAGAAAGGGAATGGCAGTAGTGGGAAACTATGGGGAGTGGGTGGGATTGGTAGCTGAAGGAAACTGCTAGGAGAGGGAGGGGCACACCTCATCAACAAGAATACCTGCATTTGTATACATAACCCTGAACTGTATACCTAACCCTGAATAATATACCACATCTTTAAAATAAAAAAAAGAAAGAAAAAGAAAATCATTTAGTTTTGTCCTACTCACTATTTACTTCATTTCTTCCATAGAGCTAGCAGCTTGCTAACCTACAGTTACTTGGCCTAATAACTTGCAGTGCTACTCATTCATTCACCAAATATTCACCAAGATATGCTAAGTATTACAGATTACTATCTCAGTCTATGAGCTAAAGAAAGCAAGCATCCTCATGGCAAAGCAGATAAAATGTAAGGCTTGAGGGCAGAGGAGAATTTCCTATGAACAATTAGTATAAAACGTATTATATAATCAAGTATCAGAAAATTCCCATAATCTTCACCCCACAAATATGAATGTCCATAAGAGCTTTAGTAAGTACTTGACTAATAAAGACTAAGAATATAGAAGAAAAGGGGAGGGGGAATGATCTGAAATTTTAGAACTCAATACTAGTATATTTCTAATATTTTAGATATTAATTATGGGTACCGGTAAACAAATAAAGAAAAAGTTTACTAGTTATTAGGCTTTTTGAATCCACTCAAAATTATGACAACAACATAACAACATTAAAAATGTATATGATGTAATGTTAGTGTAAAATACTAAACCAACAGTAAAATTACACATGCATACGGACAACAGCAATAGGCAAAATAAAAACTGTTGTATCAAGAAGATAGGCTAGGCCAGGTATGGTGGCTCACACCTGTAATCTCAGCCAAAACGGGAGAATCACTTAAGCCTAAGAGTTTGAGACCAGACTAGGCAACAAAGCAAGACCCTGTCTCTACAAAATATTTTTAAAATTGCCGGGAGTGATGGTAATCGCCTGTAACCCCAGCTGCTTGAGAGGCTGAGGCAGAAGGATCACCTGAGCCCAGGAGGTCAAGGCTGCAGTGAGCTATGATCATGCCATTGCACTCCAGCCTGGGTGACAGAGTGAGACTCCAACTCCAAAAAACAAAAAGAAAAAGAAGAAGATAAGCTCATAAGACATTTACAAATTTTAAAAATAATATAGGTAGGAAATTTCAGAGAATTACATTTCTCAACTAAAATCCTTCATTATTCAAAATTTTATCTTTCTTCTTTCTGTTTATAAAATTATGATAAAAGTAGGTGATTGAGAGGATCTAACTTGTAAAAGTGGCTCTTAGTTATATTCAGGTTCAGTGCATTCTTCCAAATCAACTTCAATTGCACTGCTATTTTGTAATACTAACAAAATACCACACATTTTATAGCTCTGTGGTTTCCAAATTAAATTCACATATACTGTCGTATACCAACAAACCTGTCTGTTATTATCTACTTTTTATAGATGAGGAAATAGAAATAGAGGCTATTCTAGATTCAAATATTTATCCTAGATTCAAAACACTAGTAAATCAGTACCTTGGTTTTCCTGACTCTTACTACACAGAGCACTCTACTAAACTTGATTGCCCTCTACAATAAACATTTTGATTAATGGTCTTCATATTCCAGTAGATACTGAATAATAGAAAATGAATTGCTTGACATTTAATACTTTCCTTACAAAAGCAGTAAATTGTACAAATCCATTTTAGCAAGATAACAAAAGTTGAAACATAAAAGAACTCAGTAAATACTTTAATCATAAAATTCCACATAATCAGGATTTACACTATAGCATTTAGAACATGTAAATCTTTTATATGAACATCATTCCTACTGTGTCTCCTGGGCAAACTACATCTAAGCATTTCTAAAGGAAACTATTTCAAGACCTAGTAAGCTAAGGGTATTAAAAACAATTTTTAAGAGATCAATTTCATTCAAATAAGTTGATTTACTAATTTTTTTTCTGAATCAACTGTGATTTTACCTCTAAAACCTAAATTTCAGCTTTAAAATATTTATTCAACTTAACATGATGCTACCAATAAAAGAGCTAATCCCACCAAATGACCTCAATGAATGATAAGAATAAGGATAATTTTTATTTTTTTGAGTTGACGTCTCACTCTGCCACTGAGGCCAGGGTGCAGTGACATGCTCACAACTACTGCACCTCTATGTAGTGGGCTCAGGTGATCCTTCCACCTCAGCCTTCCAAGTAGCTGGAACCACAGGTACATGAAACCACATCCAGCTAATCCTTTTTATTTATTGTAAAGATGAGGTCTTGCCAAGCAGCCCAGGCTGGTCTCAAAACCTTAGGCTCAGGCAATCCTCTTGCCTCTGCCTCCAAGTGCTGGTATTACAGGTATAAGCCACTGCACTGCGCCCAGTCAAGAAGGATAATTATAATGGAATTGATGATGACATAGTGAAAATTTTCTTATAAAGTACTATAAGTTGAGTATCCCTTATACAAAATACTTGGGACCAGATGTGTTTCAGATTTCAATTTTTTCAAAATTTGGAATATATGCATATGCATAATGAGATATCTTGGGGATGAGACTCAAGTCTAAACATGAAATCCATTGATACTTCATAAACACCTTATATACATAACCTGAAGGTAATTTTATACAATAGTTTTAATAATTTTGTACAGGAAACAAAGTTTTGACTGTGTTTTCACTGAAACCCATCACATGAAGCCAGGTATGAAATTTTCAATGTGTGGCTTTATGTCAGTAATCAAAAAAGTTTCAAATTTTGAAGCATTTCTGATAGTGGATTTTTAGATTAGGGATGCTTAACTTACATAAATATATGTCAGGTTCTGTTCTAAGCAAGAATTATCAGTCTTCACAAGAACACTGAGAAAGATATCACTATTATATCACCAAAAAGTAAACTGAAACTTAAAACATTAAATAACTTGACTGTATCACATGGCTAATAAGCGGTTACAGCAAGGATATGAACCCTGATGGTACTGACTTTATAGTAATTAAAAGCTGTCCAATTTACAAGATCAATTATTTTAGAAAAATATAATAAGACCAGATAAATATTTAATGAGTCCTTACCTCTTCAGGCAGTTCACTGTACATGGTTTCAGAGGTAGACAATAAAAATATAGGTGAAAATGATGGTATATCTTGTAGCAATGTCAAAAAAGTTGCTCTCACAGTTTCACTGACAGCTTCCCACCAATCACCAATGTGAGGCATGTAAACAATACTAGGTACTGTTCTTCGAGCTTCACGAAAAATCTAATTAAGGAAAGAACCGGCATTTAAAAACTCAAATTAATTATTCTAAAATATATCCGGTAACCCCCAAATATATGAAATGTGTCAGGCCTGTTACTGTCATTAATTTCAGCTCCAAAATTTAAGTTTAAATATGATGCACAAGCTTCCATCTACCTTTGCCCCACCAAAGAGGATATGTTTTGCCATGTAATTATTCCTGTCCAGTATACATTGTATAAAGGTATCAAATTGCTGCACTTATCTATTGTGTAAAGACAATACAGCAAAACACCACTATAAAATATGCTGCAAATAAAGGGGTAAACATGCACCTTTATGTCACTCATGTTAGAGTGATATCAGCAGGCTGTAAACAAAGAAGTAAAAGGACAACAATACCTTTATATGTTTGAGCACCTTTCCTAAAATCGCACAACATATAAATTAAATTAGCATCTTAACTAAGACGTACCACCCTAGAACATAAAATTACTGATCTACCTGCTGAACCACTTGTTCACCACCTCAGTTCAATCTTTCATAAAATAGTCATAATTACTCTTACTTATCTAAAGAGCAATAAATTAGCAAAGAACTCTGAGACAATTCCATTGTCAGAAAATACAGGCCGGCCTTGGTGGCTCAGCCTGTAATCCCAGCACTTTGGGAGGCCAAGGAGAGCGGATTGCCTGAGCCCACAGGTTCGAGACCAGCCCGAACAACTTGGCGAAACCTCATCTCTACAATGAATAAAAAAGAAAAATTAGCTGGGCACGGTAGTATGCGCCTGTAGTTCCAGCTACTTTGAAGGCTGAGGTGGAAGGATCACTGGAGCCCAGCAGGTCGACTAGGGTGACTGTGAGTGTGCCACTACACTCCAGTCTGGGCGATGGAGTGAAGACTCCGCCTCAAAAAAAAAAGAAAAAGAAAATACAAAATGAAGTTTTCTTTCCTCAGGTGTTAAAGAGTCCTAACCATAGTTTCAGTCACATTCTGTCAACACACACCAATAAAGACAAGACTGGCTATTAGTAAGCTACCAAGCAGAACTATTGTGCTTTATATATAAGTAAACAACTTAAGGGCCCCATTAACAAACTCTCACATGTTAATTAAGACAGCGCTATATTTCTTCAATTTAATTTGATAATCCTATTCCTAAAATGCTCTATTTACTTTCCCTTACTTTAACACATTTCAAATAGCCTATATAATTACAAAATATAGAAATTTTTTAAATGAGGATTATCAGAAACTACCCTAAGAATCAGAAGAATTCTTTTTCTTTTCTTTTTTTTGAGTTGGAATCTCACTCTGTCGCCTAGGCTAGAGTGCAGCGGCACACTCACCGCCACCCCAGCGTCAACCTGCTGGGCTCCGGCGATCCTTCCGCCTTAGCCTTATAAGTAGCTGGAACTACAGACGCGCACTACCATGCCCAGCAAATTTATTTATTGTAGAGACAAGGTTTTGCCAAGTTGCCCAGGCTGGTCTCGAACCTGTGGGCTCAGGCAATCCACTTGCCTCGGCCTCTCAGAGTGCTGGGATTACAGGCTGAGCCACCGAGCCCAGTCAGATTACTTTTCTTTAATGAGTAAGCCTACCACTTGCAGAAATGTTTAAAAATATATATTTTACATAGCTTTAAACCTCCGTGTAAAATAATGTATTGCCAATTCAGTAATAAACCAGATGAAAGAAGCTCAAATAATACTTTCCCCCAGAATTGGAAATGTAGATATTATGATCACTCACACCAAAAGTAATATTTACTACTTTTCTTCCTTAATATTTACATATCCACCAATCCAGAACAGTTGCACAGTACAACTCCTCAGGATTCTCAAGTTTTACCTTTTCTGCAAACACATACCCTCCTATCCTGAATCTTGGAAACAAGAATTTTTTTTTTCCAAAGTTTTTGCAGACAATTCAAAACAAGTATAAACATTGGCAAAAGAGAAAAACAAGCATAACACTGGCAAGAGAAAGGAGCCACACAGGAGCACAAAAGCAACTGAGGCATTTACTCAAAACAAAAAAATTACATGCCATCCAAATCAGGCATGGTATGTGGAAGACAGTGACTGACTTTGTTTGTCACTTTCCAACTGTCTGTGCTGGTAAAACTAGGGAGAGTCAGTAAGGTGTGAAAGGTGATCATATGAAAAACACTAATGAGCTACAGCTTATTGAGAAATCTCTCAAAACTAACTACCTAATTCAGCCATGCAAGTTACCACATGCTCAGAGCACAAGAGAAATATGAAAGCATGTCTTTAAAAATAAATAAATAAATAAAATGTTGCCCTTCATTCTATTAGTGCTAGTTAGGTTTTCCAGAAATATGTGTTGCAAATATCTAGAGATTAAAAACTATCAAAGATGGACACAGCATAAGGTTAAGTGATAATAAAAACTTACAGATGCAGAGGTTAAATACTACAGGTGTTTTAACTATATTTGCAAGAATGAACAAGAAACAAGCATCATCAGCTCTAAAAGAGTTGAACTTTTTACTTCCATTTCTTTCTTCTTCTTTTCATCCAATCCTCTCAAAATTAACGAACTGAATATGATATCCTACTGACCCAATATAAAATTTGGAAACTTTTTATTTCCAAAGCCTTTAGGAAAATATTCTTCCTGTAGAATTTTAACACAATATCTGAAAACCCAGAGAGGAAGAAAAATTAGGGAAGTTAAGATGAATATGGAAAAATTAAAAGGCTTAGGCTTTCTGATCCACGCTATATAATTACAAAAACTGAGAATTAACTTAACTACATGAGATACTAATATCCAAGGAATATTTTTGCAATGTTTCTCCTAAGCCTTTAGAGGAAAACCATCCTTAACTACTAGAAAAATTTAAAAGCACTACTAACAAGTCTTCTTTTTGATTCCTTACTCTATGTTATCGCACAATATTAACGTAGATGTTCATATTTCCTTTAAATGTTCTAATTCCCATTTTAGTAACGAAAATTTAAAAAGAACACCATTTGAGAACAGAATTTTAAAATTCTTACGAGTACAAATACCAGGAGAAAAAAGTTTAATCCTACTGTGATTTTTTTTTTCTGTCATATAAATTTGCTGGTAACTTTTAAAGTTGTGGAGTAAAATACATTCTGCGAAATCAAACAACCAGATAATTCAGAGTAGAAAAATATAGCCTGATTTTAATGAAGTGGCAGCTGTCTTGGAAACAAGTGATGCCATTTGAGAACTAGAAAAATACTCACCTACAGGGTGTCTTGGATTGGTGGATGTGCAAGGTGTAGTAGAAAACAGAAAAACTGTTATAGAAAAAAAAAGACAGTAGGCCAAATTACTGAACCAACCGTTTCAAAATACCTCTGACATGACCAGCACTCTTGCACAAGTAAAATGAACAAACACCAGTGTATGTGAACTGTTCATTTTTATTCTTTATTAAAACAGTATGTTCCATTTCCTTCTGGTCACAGACATCAAAGTCCCTTTGATAACTAATTTTTAAAATTTTCTTTCTTTTAAAAAAAATCAGAAACTACTTCCTCTGAATATTAAAGATATTAAGGGAAAAATCAGGCCACTGAAGTTAGAAATATCCATTCAAGGAAGCACTAATGATATTAACTGCACTTAAAGTTACAAGAGTTATAATCATCTCAAAAGCTAAACTTTCAAGTCAGTATTTTAGCCACCAAATTAAAACATGCAGTGCATGAAATGTTAGTATATTTCTTAAAATTAAGAATGTATAGCCCTATAACAAGACATTTTGTTTAGAAACTAAAAACCGGAAAAATTATAAACACAAGTGTGAAAAAACACAAAGGTCAAAACCATTATAGCTTTCATTTGCCTAAAAGAGGCACAGTGGCTTAGCCTGTAATCCCAGCACTTTGGGAGTTTGAGGGGAGTGGACTGCTTGAGCCCAAGAGTTCAAGACCAGCCTAGGCAACATAGTGAGACCTCATCTCTATAAAAAAGAAGAAGAAACTTCCAGAATTTGTCTCAGTCACTTGACAGTATTATAAATACACTAAAATTGCAAAACACATAAAACTCTTGAGAGCTAAAATATTCTAAATTTTTATAAAAGTTGAGAGGCACTAATAAAATAAGCTTAATTCCTCGTGCCAAGCACATTATTGCTATAGCAAATAATTAAAATAAACAATGTCTCTGTATTACTGATGACTTTATTCCATTTCTATCACTTTATTTCATTTATATTTCATTTACCTAGACTTATTGAGCATCTTCTGTGAAAAGAATCCTGGATCCTAAAGATTCAGGATAGAAAAAATAAGGTACAAATTTCTTTACTTGCATACAAAATCAGCCTGTTATAAACACATCTATACTAATTTCTGAACTATGGCGGTAACACAAATCAACATCTTCTGAAAATTAAATCACTCAACTTCTTTTTCTGATATTTTCATTCCCTAAGGACTTCAAGAATTTCAGTAAGTGAGATACACTCTGGACCAGGATAATTTAATGTGCTTACAGTTCAAGAAAAAAAAAAGTGTTGCTATGGAAAAACTCAGACACTCAAGTAAGCAAACACAAAAGCATCCATAGTATACACAGACAGCTACGGAGAAACCTAGAAACTCATAAGCACAAACATAAGCAATGTATACACACATATAAGTACACTAATTCCTTAATCCTTACTCAACCAAAAAGGGTTTCCCCTGAGAATTTCCAGATGTAATTTCTTTCTGGGGAAAACTACTAAAACTTTCACTAAGAGAAGACCTTATTCAACTTTTGAAATTATACCTAACACCACACAGTACCTAAACTCCAAAGCTTTTGACAGACCATATATAAATTTATTAATTCAAGCGTTTATTAATTCTAGCTCCCAAGAGAGGTAATCCAAAAGAAAAGAAAGGGAATATAGAACAAAATAGAAGAGCTTTTTCCATCTTTCCAACGTTGCAGCACCTAACTCACGCACTCTCTTTCCTAGAACTTTTGTATCCACTTATAACCAGGCTTGCCAACCTCTACCAATTATTTTTAAATTTGTCTCATTATATATCTTTTTGGAGAATGTATTAGAACAGTGTTCCAATTAATTAATTAATTTAAAAGATTATAAAATATAGCTCAGTAATCAGTCCCTTTTTAAAAAATCAATTGCAGAAATATTTAAGAGGCAAAAATTACATTTGAGGATGTCAGAAAAGGGGAATCATAGTTGTTACTTTTTTTTTAAAGAGTATTAATACCTACAAGTCTTTTACTATAGATTTTAACATCTGCTACCTTGCTATAGGGCCCAGTAATTACCTGTAAACTTAAAGGGACAAACAAATCTTCCAGGCTATATCAAGGTTTTCTATTCTCCTTCCAGAGCCTTTGGAAGACTATAAAAGCTCAGCAACATACATATACCCCCCCACACACATACACACACCCCACACTGAGCTATGTTATGAACCCTAGCATTTGTTTCAGTAACAAGTGTCCAACTAGAGCTAGTGGCCAACTAAAGTACTGTAGTTAAAAATGTAATCTATTAAGGACCTAGAACAGAGTAACACCTGAGATGCATGTTTAACATACAGACTCTTGGAGCTCATCCTAAATTTAGTGAATCTGAATCTCTGGGTGTAAAGCCAGGGAATCAGAAATTTTTATAAGCACTTCCAGGTGATTCTTATGCACGCTAAATTTTAAGCAACAATGAGAAAAACCCTATAGTAAACACTAATTCCTCTGCCATTTTACACACCAACTGATAATATTAATCAATAGCTGAGACAGTCAAAAGGAGAAAAGAAAGTTCTGTCATATATATTCTTGTACATATATATGTTTTAAAGGATAAACATAAAATTAAATATGATCTCGACAGTATAAAGAATATCATACAGGGCTCTTCCCCTTTTCCAACTATTCACACATACAAAGAGAGCTCTTTAAAAGCTATTTATATTAAGTATTTTAGAGCCTGGGAAAAAGAGAAAAGCGTGCAAAATAACCACAGACTGAACTCTTATATTCCACATCTACCTAGAGATAACCTTGACTACAGGAGGACTAGCTCCCAAGAGAGGCACGGCAAAAGAAAAGAAAGGGAATATAGAACCTAAGAAAATAAGAGAAGGGTTTTTTCCATCTTTCCAGCATTTCAGCACTTAACTCAGGTACTCTCTTTCCTAGGACTTTTATACCCACTTATAACTAGGCTTGCCAACCTCTACCAATTATTTTTAAATTACTGTCTCATTATAGAACAGCTTCTTTTTTGGAGAATTTATTAGAATAGACAGTATTATATTTATGAATTAAAAAAAAATTTAAATATGCACTTAAGATACAAATAACCAAGTATTAACCAAAACAGTTTATCTAGTCTCTTGCCAGTATTCAGAGAAAGTCTGGGCTTCAGCTATCATGACTGCAAAATTCTTACTCAAGTGTTGGGAGATTGGACATTCAGGTGGTGGTCACTCAAGGATAAGCTCTACTTCTGAACCAGAACTTTTTAAAGTATAAACTGAGAAGATGAGATGTCTTGATGTGCTCGAGAAAGTGGAATACAATCAACATAAAAATAGCGGGATTGTTGTTTTTCACTACCAAGTAACACTTCTCTCCACCAAAAAGACAAAAAAGTAGCAAAAGTCAAGAAATGTAAAAGAGACCAGAGTATGAAGTCAGAATTCAAATTTAGTCAAGTAGGATTTAGATGATATTATAAAAATCTGAAAAAAAAGCCTAGGAGCACAATAATACCAACATATATTTCACTGCAATATTTCTTGTGTGTTTCCTCGCCTATTCTAGACCAACATTAAACCAGAAATGTTTGTGAATATACACATATTAGCATATTAGCCATATAGAACAACCATAGACAGAAGATTCTTTTCACTTTGAAAATGTTTCCTTTTCAAAGTGATTTTATCTGTAGTTTGATACAAACATAAATGTTGTAAATAGAAAAAAAATCTCAGTTTAGCAGAATGTAAACTAAAAAGACAAAGTTTACATATTCCCCAATCCTCCAAATTCCTTCTACCCAAGCCAAAGCAAGTATTATTAACCGCTTTTGGGGTGAATATTTGCTTTTTTCACTAACAGCGCCTTCATCTTTTCATATCTGCCCATGTAAATCTACTTTATTCTTGTTAGTGGCTTCACAGTATTCCTTTGTATGCCAACAAATGCCATAATTTATTTTGGTCAATCCCATGTTAAAAAAACTCAGATTTTAAAAAATGTTTTGCTTTGCAATTATACATAATGTTGTGATAAATATCCTTGTACATTTAGCACTGAATACTTGTAGCAGATGTATCTTTAGGAAAAATTCCTAAATATAGAATTTCTGGGTCAAAGGTATATATACTTTAAATTTTAAAAAATAGTACAAACTATACTTCAAAATCCTTAAATTTACATTTTCACTAACCAAGTATGGGTATTTCACATCTCCAACACTGGGCATTAGTAAGCTTTTTTTTTTTTTAGACAAATCTGATACTGTATTTTCACTTAAGTAAAGCTTAAAAATCTTTTCAAATTTATATTGGTTGCTTTTTCTTTTTTCTTTTCCCCCTGTAAATGGCATGCTTCTATTTTGTCATTTTTTTAATTAGATTGCTATTCTTTCCTCTTACAGATTTTAAGATATTTTTGTGTATTTAGGAAACTTGTCCTTGACATGTGTTACAAATATTCTTTTTCCAAGGCTATGTCTATTAAGTTTATTTTTAAAATGTTTCTTTGCCATGTGTCATTTAAACTTTTATACAATAAATTCCTTTATATATTTAAGTTTTCTAGCTTATGTGCATTGCTTAGAAATTACTTTCTCACACACAAGATAATATACTAACCTTGTGAATTCTCCTAGTACTTTTACAGTTACACTAACACCCAGAACTTATTTGGGCTATAGAAAAAAGTAGAAAAAAACAGTTTTGTTTTGTTTTCTATTTACCCTATTGGAAAAGCAAGCCAGTTTTTCAAGACAATTTACTAAATAATCTATTTCTTTTACCTACTGATAAGAAATGTCATCATCATTGGGGCCATCATCATCACATGCTATTTCCAAAGAGATCTAAGTGTGAATTCTCTCTTCTGTTCTATTGCTTAGATGATTCATGCACAGGTACAAAATATTTATTACTCTCCTTGCTACACTCACATTTCTTTTCTGTTCTTTTTTTTTAAAGAGACAGTGTCTTGCTCTGTCACCCAAGCTAGAGCGCAGTCATGCAATCACAGCTCACACAGCAGCCTTGAACTCCTGGGCTCAAGCGATCTTCCTGCCTCGACCTCTTAGCCTCGACCTCCCAAGTAGTTGGGACTACAAATATATGCCACCACACTCAGCTAGTTTGTTGTTGTTGTTTAACTTTTTGTAGAGAGAGGGTCTCCCTATGTTGCCCAAGCTAGTCTCCAACTCCTGGCTTCAAATGATTCTCCCACTTTGGCCTCCCAAAATGCTGGGATTACCAGTGTGAGCCACCATACCTGGCCAATGAACTTATTTTAATACAACCACTTCGTAGTGTCATTATTCCATTTCATAAATGAGGAAAATTAAGGCTCAAAGAGGCTAAGTAACTTGCTCAAGGTCACAACTAAAAAGCAAAGTAGCTGAAATTTCAACCTGTGTAATCTGACTTGAATCTACACTCTGAATTGAAGGAGTATGGCATAGTAGTTAAAAACAGGGTATGCTCCTTCCTCTAAAGTTTCACCTCCTATTAACACAACATTAGCATTAGTTCAAAGTCACCACAAGTACTCTAGCCATTGCAGATGGCACTGTTAAGTATTCACTGATGTATACCCATGCCTAATCCCCAAGCTTCCTTGTTCCTGTAGCGGTTCACTCCCAACCTAGAGATCTGCAGCAATGATTTCTGAATTGTGTGAAGTGAGGGGAAGAATTGATGAAAATGTGTACATATTTAATTTAACTGATATCTAAGGCAGAGAAACCAGTTAAGCTTTGCCATGTATTCATATATAGATTAACAGTAGTGTACACACACACAAAACACCCCTCAGAAGTACATCCACATATGAGGTTGCATGCTCAACAGATTTTTAACTGCCTGATCAAACACATTTGGAATGCTTCTATGTACAACATTCTAACTCTCCTGCCTCAAAAAGAGGGCTGATGAGAAGACTGAAGATAACAAGCAAGATTCTTGGCTTTTGATGTACAAAATAGGTTTCTGAGATCTCAAAGCAGAGGTTTGAAACAACAAAATTTTGAAGTCTATAAGTTCAGTTTGAGAATCGAATGTCAAATCCCTAGAGATATATTTATTTGGGGATATGAGAATAATAGATGACACTAGCCCCACCCTGTCCTCCCATAATAAAGATGCTTTCTAGCCGGGCTCAGTGGCTCAGCCTGTAATCCCAGTGCTTTGGGACGCTGAGGTGAGTGGATTGCCTGAGCCCACGTGTTCAAGACCCGTCTGGGCAACTTGGCGAGACCTCGTTTCTACAATAAATCAAAAATTAGCCAGGCGTGGTAGCGGCGACTGTAGTTCCAGCTACTTGGAAGGCTGAGGTGGAAAGATCGCCGGAGCCCAGCAGGTCGAGGCTGCAGTGGCTGGAAGCGGCCACTGCACTCTAGTCTGGGTGACAGAGTAAGCTTCCAACTCAAAAAAATAAAAAAAATTTAAAAAAAGATGCTTCCTTCTTCCCAAGGAGGAGAAGACCGGTGATGCTAGAAAAAGTAGAGAGCCTTAGGTTGGGGCTCTGAGACAGACCATATCTGGTGGGAGGCCTCTTTGGCTTTTGCCTGGAAAAAACCAACCAACTGAACAAACAAGGTATGTCTTTCATTCATTCAACTGTTCCCCTCAAGTGAATTTTAGTTTTGTTTTTGTAGGCCCTTTACACTAATTGTTTCAGCTAATTCCTAGGTTAATATAGTGGCTATTTTAATTGTGCCCTCTTCTCTCGTTTTATTTCTAACTTATTATAGTATGTATTTTAAAAACTTTATTTTAGAACATTAACTTTAGAAGTGTTCACCTTATGTAATCATCTTATTGCCCCTGATAATTTTTTAGTTGACACTGTTTTTCACATAATCAATCATATCACTGGCAAATATTTATAACCTCATTGCATCTTTTCCAATATTTACCTCTCTCACGACTAACTGAATCAGTCTTGCATGACTTAAATATGGTATATTTTTCTTTCGCTGTGTTATTAGATACCACTTGGAATTATTTTTTTATGATCACTGCCTAAGTGAGATTAGTCTACAGTTGTCTTTGTATTTCTTTGAAACTCCTGGTATTAAAAATTTCTGTTTTTGTCAATTTCACAGCTTTCCTCCTTTTCCTATACTTTGGAATAGCTTAACAATCATCAAAATTGCCTTATCCTTTAAGATTAAAATAAACAACCTGTGAAACTATCTAGGTTTAGTGCTTTTAAGATACTTGTTCAATTTCTTCTTCCACAATTAATGTCTATTTCTCTCTTTTCTGGAGTCAATCTTGGACAGACCCAAGAGAAGTAAAACATTTGAATTTATTTTAAATGGTAACAAATACTTCTCTTACTTGCATAAAACCTGCAATAATTTTGAATCACTAGAAAGGAAAAATAGGAACAAACATATAAACCAAAATTATTGAGAAGCACAGCCAGAATTAGTTAAAAGTATTCAACTGGGAGCAAAATACTGGAATACACACAAAACAAGAAGTGAAGTGCTGGTAGGGTGTTCACATCCAGAGAACTGTGAGAAAAAGAAATTAAATAAACACAACTATGAGTTGTTCAAAATATACATATTTCTTGCTACAAAGTAGGCAATGGTTTTCAATGAAATAACTATAATATATTATATATTATTTGGAAACTGTAACTGCAAAAAACCAAAATTGTATCAAATGTCCAGAATATTACTACTACTATTACTACTATTATTGCTACTCCAGTTATCTAAACTCTAAAAGTGGGCTAAATATCAAGGTACAAAGTGACATTTCTCTAATTTATTTATTAGAAACATTTTTATGCAAATATTTAATGAGCATTTCCTATGAGGTGGACACTGTGTCAGTTACAGAATGGTTCAGACATGGTCCCTTGGCTCAATAACATAGTACCCTCATGCCTAGTCCTAACATGATGTACTTATAACATATCCATGGCTATATAAAAAAAATCTCAAAAAATATAAACAGCCCTACCAGAACTTTGCTCCACCGACCAGCAAACACAAAATAGTCAACTATCATACACACTTAACTATTAATGCAATATTCACAATTTTTAAATTGCTATCACTATTCTATATTAAAATTAAATCCTGACATCTCAAATTGGATACTACTTCCCTTTCTATGATAAGCCTCCACATAAAAACAGAAGTCAGGGATCACACCTCATCAACAAGGGTACCTGCATAATAAGCATTTGTATACCTAACCCTAAATTATACTCATCTTTAAAATTAAAAAATTTTTTTTATAATAGAAAACAGTGGGGAAAAAACAGAAGTCTAACTGCTCTGATACCATAACTCTGAAGAGGGCCAGAAAAAGGCAAAAGAAACTACCTTTCTACAATATTTAATGAAACAAGATGTTAAAATGTCAGTAAGGAAGGATCAAGAGAAAAACAGTGAGCTCACTTTAAAAATATTATATAATAAAAGGATTGTTTGCACTAATATTAGAACGCTAATGAATAATCAACAAAAAGTTAATGTTCAGGTCAGTCGTGGTAGCTCACACCTGTAATCCCAGCACTTTGGAAAGTTGAGACAACAAGATTGCTTGAGCCCAGGAATTTGAGACCAGCCTGGGCAACATAGCACGATCTTGTACTAAACAAAAATAAAATAAAAAATTACAAAAATTAGCTAGGCATGGTGATGTGCACTTGTGGTCCCAGTTACTTGGAAGGCTGAGACAGAAGGATGTCTGACCCGAAAAGGTCGAGGCTATAGTGAGCTGTGATCATGCCTCTGTACTCTAGCCTAAGCGACAGAGTGAGACCCCAATTCAAAAAAAAAAAAAAAGTAATATTCATATTATCATTCTTTGAAAATATCTATAAACACTATGTATTACAAACACTACCAAGATGTAAGCAATAAGAAAGTTGTAAGTACTCTGATATGGTAAAAACCTACCTGTGCACATGATTCTTCAGGTGTTTTGGCACTAACTGAATAAAGTGCTGGGAGATCTAGTCTATGCACAGAGAATCTTTCCAGAGTGTGCAAAAGTGCTGGAGCAAGGTGAGAAGTTTGACCTGAGCCTCGTTCTCCAGACAGCAATAACCGTGGTCTATAGGAGGTTGGCTGATGATATGGTGACCTGTAGTACATGTAAGACATAATAATTTTGAGATCACACATTCTGAAGAGCAACAGGAAATACCAGGCAAATTATTTACATTAAAAAATATATAACACCAAATTAACAGAACTTTCTTATTGTTTTAATACAGTAATCTATTTTTGCATTAATCATGTTTTTAAAATGTTGATATCTCTGATTATAGTAATTACTAAAGTATAAAAATCTATTATAAAAAAATATAATTACCCTGATATTCATCCTATCTCATCACATATACTGACTTGGACAATACATCAAATTCTATCATGCAGTTATTCATTAGCCAAGGTGAAATGTTAAGAATTCCATTTCTTTTTTTGTTTTTTTTTTGTTTTTTGGTGAGTCAGTCTCACTCTGTCACTCAGGCTAGAGTGCAAATGGCACGCTCACGACCAACCTAGTGTCAACTGGCTGGGCTCAGGAGATCCTTCCACATTAGGCCTTCCAAGTAGCTGGAACTATAGGCACACGATACTATGCCCAGCTAATTTTTTGATATACTATAGACACGAGGTCTCACCAAGTTGTCCAGGCTGGTCGTGAACCCCTGGGCTCAGACAATTCTCTCACCTTGGCCTCCCAAAGTGCTGGCATTACAGGCTTGAGTCACCATGCCCGGCCAAGAATCCCATTTCTTTGACAAAGAGGTGGATCTGAAGATTATTCTAAATGCAACACTTAATTAAAAGGTGGGACTTTTAGTAATTAAAAGACGGAACTTTCAGTAGATAATTAAATTATGAGAGTTCTGCCTCATGAATGGATTAGTGATCTTATAAAAGGGATCAAAGTAACTAGCTAGTCTCTTCTGTCCTTTCATGTAAGGACACAGTGTTGGTCCCCTTTATATTGTTGGTCCCCTCTGAAGCAGCATTCAAGGTGCCATCTTAGAAACAGAAATTGAGCCTCACGAGATATCAAATCTGCAGTGTTTTGATCTTAAACTTTCCAGACTCTATAACTGTAAGCAATAAACGTATGCTGTTTATAAATTACCCAATTTAAGGTATTTTGTTATAGCAGCAGGAAAGGACTAAGGTAACCACAATTTTTAAAGTGTGTGTGTATGTGTGTGTGTGTGTGCATGTGTGTAGGACTTTTTCAGAGACAAATTTCATTTCTGTGACAAAAAAAACTAACTGTTCTTACTCTAATATGTGATATCTAAAATCCTATACCAGAGAAGAAAAATACATTAAATCAAAATTAACTTGTATTCTCAAGATTCTACCAGCATCATTAAAACTATAAATGACACAAGTTTATCTACTCTCACTGTAGGTAGTGCTGAAAATTCTAAGGCAATGCAATAAGAATAAAGCAATTCAATGTAATACTATAAGAAAATGACTGACGGTACTGGGAAACTATGGGGGGGGGGAGATGGGATTAACAGTAGCAAATATCTGTCTGGGGACGGGGAAATACCTCTTATCAACAGGGTGCCTGAATGGAACTGTAATTGTATACCTAACCCTTAACTGTACCCCACAACATCATAATAAAAAATATTTTTAAAAAAAAAAGGAATAAAGCAATTTAAGATGGAACTAACAGAAATTTTTAAAAATGATACCTGTAAAGGATATGATTATATACTTAAAAAACTAAGAGAAACAACTAATAGCTATAAGAATCTACCAGCAGAGTAACAAGACAGAAAACAGAAATAGAAAAATCAACAAATTTCCTAAATTCCATCAATGACATTTAGCATTACTGTAAAAAAGAAAACCAGATCCTATTCACAATTACAAAAACAATACTAAAGGTAAAACAAGCTTATAATAATAATCTTATCAAGAATGTCATGAAATTAAGCCCAAAGACTAAATATGTAAAGATGTCAATTCTTCCTAATCCACTTGTATTTTATTTTATGCATTTAAAATCTTCAAATCAAAATCCCAGAAAAAAATTTTGAGGGACAAGGACTTCAACTTATTCTCTACTTTATATAAAAGAATATGAAAGAATAATCAAGTAAGAACATAGAGAAAATTTTAGGGAAAATGCTACCAATTTTAGAGCATTCAAACATTTTTTAGTAACAGGCACTTCATACAGATTTTTTGTATAATTTTCTTAACAATTCTATGAAATATATACTTTCATTTTATTAAACAGAAGCGGAATCCAAGGCTCAGAAAGGTTAAGTATAAGACTGTACAAGCCGGGATCAGTGGCTCAGCCTGTAATCCCGCGCCTTTGAGAGGCTGAGGTGAATGGATTGCCTGAGCCCACGGGTTCGAGACCCGCCTGGACAGCGAGACCTCATCTCTACAATAAATCAAAAAATCAGCCGGGCATGGTAGCGCATGCCTGTAATTCCAGCTACTTGGAAAGCTAAGGCAAAAGGATCGCCGGAGCCCAGCAGGTCGACGCTACAGTGGCCGGGAGCGGCCACTGGACTCCAGTCTGGGCAACAGAGTGAGACTCCAATTCAAAAATAAATAAATAAATAAAAGACTGTACAACTGGTAACAGAGCTCAAATTCTCATTCAGGCCCATATAATTGCAAAACCCAGATTCTGAGGTACTATGGTAAAGATGTGCCGTACTTTATACTGAAACATATTGTGGAGTAACAATTAACAGAATACAGAACAAGAAAAGGAACACAGAACAATGAAACATAACAGGCAGCCTAGGAAACAAATTATAGTAATTGAAAATTTTTCATATAAGAAAAGAATAAACCAGGCTCGGTGGCTCAGCCTGTAATCCCACGCCTTGGGGGGCTGAGGTGAGTGGATTGCCTGAGCCCGCAGGTTCGAGACCCGCCTGGGCAGCGAGACCTCATCTCTACAATAAATCAACAAATCAGCCTGGCGTGGTAGCGCGCGCCTGTAATTCCGGCTACTTGGAAAGCTGAGGCGGAAGGATCGCCGAAGCCCAGCAGGTCGAGCTGCAGCGGCGGGGAGCGGCCACTGCATTCCAATCAGGGTGACAGAGTGAGACTCCAACTCAAAAAAAAAAAAGAAAACTACAAAACACTGCTCAAAGAAATCAAAGACACAGAGTTGGCTACAGTGGCTCATACCTGTAATGCCAATACTTTGGGAGGCTGAAGTGAGAGGATAGTCTGAACTCAGGGGTTCGAGACCAGCCTGGACAACTTGGCAAGATCTCGTCTCTACAATAAATCAAAAAAATTAGCTAGGCATGGTGGTGTGTGCCTGCGGTTCCAGCTACTTGGAAGGCTGAGGTGGAAGGAACACGTGAGCCCAGCAGGTCAGGGCTGCGGTAGCTGTGAGCATGCCACTGCAAGAACTCCAGTCTGGGTCACAGTCTAGGTCAAATTCAAAAAAAAGAAGAAGAAGGCACGAACAAATGGACAAACATTTCATGCTCATGGACAGGAAGAATCAATATTGTTAAGATGTCCATCTTACCAAAGGCAATCTACAGATTCAATGCAATACCCATTAAATTACCAACATCATTCTTCTCAGACCTGGAAACAATACAGGAATTCATATGGAAACAAACAACCACGAATAGCCAAAACAATCCTCAGCAAAAGAAACAAAGCAGGAGGTATCACACTTTCAGACTTTAAACTTTACTATATGGCTATAATAATCAAAACAGCCTGATATTAGTACAAGAACAGGTATATAAACCAATGGAACAAGACAGAGATTCCGGAAGCAAAACCTCAATTTCTCAACCAACTCACCTTAAACAAAGCCTCCACCAACTTCTCTTCGGGAGAGAAGAGAACCTATTCAGTAATGCTGCTGGGAAAACTGGCTGACCACATGCAGAAGATTGTAACAAGACCCCTACTGATCACCATATACAAAAATCAACTCTAAATGTATCAAAGACCTTAAGCTCTAAGAATCTTAGAAAACACAGGAGATACCCTTATGGTAACGAAATACGCAACCAATTTCTGATCAAAACCCAGATGTTCATGCCATAAGAGATAAGATAGACAAGCAGGACTTCATCAAACTGAAAAGCTTCTACAAAGCAAAAGAAATCATCAAAGGAGCGGGAAGACAGCCCACAGAATGGGAAAAAATATTTGCCCACTGTATATCTGACAAAGGCCTAACATCCAGGATCTACAAGGAACTCAAACGGGCCAAATGAAAAAAAACAAAAAACAAAAAACAGTTCCATTAAAAAGTCGGCAAAAGACATGAAAGACCCTTCTCAAAAGAAGATATATGGGCAGTCAACAGACACATGAAAAGTGCTCAGCCTCACTAATCACCAGAGAAATGCAAGTCAAAATCACATTGAGATACCACCTAACTCCAGTAAGAATGACCATCATTACCACCTAACTCCAGTCAGAATGGCAATTATCAACAACTCAAAAAATAACAGCTGCTGGAGAGGGTGTGACGAAAAGGTAACACTTCTACACTGTTGGTGGGAGTGTAAACTAGTGCAACCTCTGTGGAAAGCAGTGTGGCGATTCCTAAAAGCTCTAAATATCAACCTCCCATATGACCCCGCAATCCCCCTACTGGGAATATATCCTGAAGAATTCAAATCACTCTATAAAAAAGATACCTGCACACGTATGGTTATCGCAGCATTGTTCACAATAGCAAGAACCTGGAAGCAACCATGCTGCCCATCAAAAAAGGACTGGATTTTAAAAATGTGGTACATATACACGATGGAATATTGCGCAGCCATAAAAAAGAACAAAATCATGAATCTTGCAGCAACCTGGATGGAACTAGAGTCTATAATACTGAGTGATCTCTCACAGAATCAAAGATCTGAGTATCACATGTTCTCACTCATATAATGGACCTTGAACATCCAATGTAATACTAAGAAAATGACTGACGTTACTGGGAAACTATGGGCGGGGGGGAGATGGGATTAACAGTAGCAAATACCTGTCTGGGGACGGGGAAACACCTCTTATCAACAGGGTGCCTGAATGAAACGTAACTGTATACCTAACCCTTAACTGTACCCCACAGCGTCATAATAAAAAATATTGATAAAAAAATAAAATAAAATAAAAAAATAAAGTCTGGACCTCCCTTTGGTCCTGACTTCACCTGGTTTGAGATTAGGTACCTTTATTGATGTTATGTCCCCATCCCCACTCCAGCAGAATCCTGCTATTGTCAATCCCTTTCTTACAGTCTTATGGTAAAAGTTCAGGGTCCGCTTATGCGTTAACTCTACATTGTTTATATTAACTGTTCATTGATACAAACAGCTCTAGTACATTCAATAACTGGCTGTGTAATAGTATTTTACATTAATCCACCACAGATTTATAAATTCTCTTGTTGATGAATAGTTTGTTTCCAATTACTCACTCTTACTGTGATGTAACCAACATTCTAGTTTTGCCTTCAATACACATTACAAAATACTAAAAAAAAAAAAAGAATGGCCATCATTAATAAAACAAAAAAACAACAGATGATGGCAAGGATGTGGACAAAAGGAAACCCCCAATGCTGGTGGGAATGTAAACAAGTTCAACCTCTACAGAAAACAGTGTGGCGATTTCTTTTACTATTTATTTATTTTATTATTTTTTTTTTTAGTTAAAGTCTCACCCTGTCACCCAGGCTGGAGTGCAGTGGCATGCTCACGGTCGCCCCAGCATTGACCTGCTGAGCTCTGGCAATCCTTCCGCCTCAGCATTCCAAGTAGCTGGAACTACAGGCGCGCTACCACGCCTGGCTAATTTTTATTTTTTATTATTTATTGTAGAGATGAGGTCTTGCCAAGTTGCCCCGACTGGTCTCAAAATCGTGGGCTTAGGCAATCCTCTCACCTCAGCCTCCCAAAGTGCGGATTACAGGTTTGAGCCACCATGCCCAGTAGTGTGGCAATTTCTAAAAGAACTAGAAATTGACCTTCCATATGACCCAGCAATCTCCCTACTGAGAATATACCTGGAGGAACACAAATCATTCTACAAAAAAGATACATTCTACACCTGTTTATTGCAGCACTATTCACAATAGCAAAAACATGGAACCAACCATGCTGCCCATCAAAACTGGGCTGGATTTAAAAAAATGTGGCACATATACACAATGGAATATTACACAGTCATAAAAAAGGACAAACTTCTGGACTTCACAGCAACTTGGATGGATTTACAGTCTATAATACTCAGTGATCTATCACAGAAACAAAGAACTGAATACCACATGTTCTCACTCATAAGCGGCTCCTAAATATTTAGCATAATACTATAAGAAAGGGATTGGCAATAGCCAGAAACTGCAGAGGCGGGGGCATATAACATCAGTAAGTGTACCTGATCTTAAAACCAGACAAAGTAGGGACCAAAGGGTGGCCCAAACTCTACCTGTATGATGACCACTTGTATACCTAATCCTGAATTGTACCACACATCTTTAAAATAAAAAAATAAATGTTTAAAGGAGGAAGGATTCAGATCCTCATTTTACAGCATAAATTCTAACACAGAAACAAAGTAGGAAAAAAACAAAAGCATCATATACTTTTAGTTCATAAAAATCTAAAAACTCTATAACTCAAAAACTATAATCTCAGTGAAATGGCAAACAACCAAATGGGATAATTTGTCATCAACAGGAATAGCTCTTAACATATAAAGAGCTTATGTTGGAAGACTCTATGTGACAAAAAAAACGAAAAAGAGCTTATATGCACAGGTTTTTTAGAAATCTCTATGAACAAAGAACATAAAACAGACCATTCAAAAGAAAAAGAAATAGACCAGGAGCAGTGGTTAACATCTGTAATCCTAACACTTGGGAGGTCAAGGCAGGAGGATCACTTGAGGCCAGGGGCTCAAGACCAACCTGGGCAACACAGCAAGATCCTATCTCTAAACAAAAATTTAAAAATTAGCCAGGTGTTGTGGCTTGTAGCCTGTAGTCCTAGCTACTCAGGATGCTGAGGTGGAAGGATCACTTGAGCACAGGAGATAAAGGCTATAGTAAGCTATGATCATGCCACTGCCCTCCAGCCTGGACAACAGAGCAAGATCCTATCTCTAAAAATATATATATATATAGGTCGAGCGCAGTGGTTCATGTCTATAATCCCGGCACTTTGGGAAGTTGAGGTGAAAGGATTGCCTGAGCCCACGGGGTTTGAGATTAGCCTGGGCAACTTGGCGAGACCTTATCTCTATAATAAATCAAAAAATTAACGGGCGTGGTGGTGTGTGCCTTTAGTTCCAGCTACTTGGAAAGCTGAGGTGGAAGGATCACCTGAGCCCAGCAGGTCGAGGCAGCAGTGGCCCTGAGCAGGCCACTGCACTCCAGTTTGGGCGACAGAGTGAGACTCCAACTCAAAAAAAAAAAAAAAGAGAGAGGGAAATAGATAATATTTTTTAAATGTTTATTCAATTAACAGCTGTAGAATGCTTCCTATGCTGAATGCCTTGCTCCTAGGTATCCAACAATGTCAGTGTTACCATAGAGCTCAAAATAGTAAAAAAGGTAATATACAAATGACTATAACTTACTGTGATTAATAAGTGGTACTGTTTAAGTACACAGTGCTATGGAAAACTCTGATTAGAGATTCAAAGAAGGCTTTCCTGGAAAAGTGTTAGCAGAGCAAAAACCCAACAGATTGGAGGTAAAGGAGATGAATTACAAAAACAAGATGTGCAAAGAATCAGAGGCTAAAAAGAGCACAGTTCTTTGGGCTGACTGATACAGTTCATACAGCCAGTTTTTTCTGAAGTATTAGAGCAATGTAGGGGTAAAAGCACTAGGGTTGGAGAGAGGAAGAGTAAGGAAAATTAGACTATGAAGTATTTTATAAGTCATTTATAGTTATGTCAGCATGGAAAAGGGTTTTGAAAGAAGGCAAATTGGGAGGAAAGATGACCAAGTAGGTGCCTGCTACAGTATCGCAGGCATGAGATGTGAATGACATGCATCTGAAACAGCATAGTGTCAGAGGAAGTGAGAAGGACTGGCCTGAGTCAAGACTTATGTAGTATGAAAAATCAACAGGACTTGGTCATTAGATATAGATATATATCTATATATTTATAGATATATATCTATATCATATAGATCTATATGATCTATATGATATAGATATAGAAAGGATATATGATATATATCATATAGATACAGAAAGGAAGAAAAAGAAAGGAATGATGTCAAATTCTAACTGGGTCAACTGAAGGGACAGTGGCTCTCAGGGAGACACAGCACCGTTATATATGGAAAAATCCAAGGCACAGCAAAGAAGAGATGGGCAGCAGGGCAGGGTCTGAAGCTCAAGAGCAATATAGGCTTGAGAGCGATATGGTAGTCATTAATATAGGGATGAAAAACTTAAGAAAATATAAAATAATGACAAATATTTTTTATCTATTAGATTGGTAACATTAATTTCAATATCCTTTATTAATGAGAGTGTGGAAAAATTGGTATTTTCATGACTGGTGGTATTAGGAAAAGAAAACACAACTTTTCCAAAATTATATCTGACAGATCTAAATATGCCAAAATATATGCCTAAAAATATTCTGTAACTTAACCCTACTCCCCAAAACTCCCTGACCTCTTACCATTTTCTACATTTTTTTCCCACAGTACCTATCTTCTAACATTTTGTCTATCTTCTTACAGCTGGAGGTTACATTTATTACTTTATTGTCTGTCTCCACCATCTAAAATATAAGTTCAATGAGGGCTGGGATCTTAGTTCACTTATATATCCCAAGTATGTGGGACAATGTCTAGAACACGATGGGCACTTTCACAAAATATTTGAATGAGTGAATGAATACATGAAATAATAAGTGATTCAAACAAACAAGATTATATTTTAATTTACCTGGTTAGTAGAAATTTAAAAACACAAATAGTGCTCAGAATTGACAAAAATATAGAAACATACCACTCTCACACATTAGTGATGGAAATGTAAAGTGGTACAACCTTTCTGGAAAGCAACTTACCAACCTGTATCAAGGTTTTATATGTATATATCCTTTGACACAGAACTTGCAGCTCCTAAAATTTACCTTAAGTTCTGAATCAGATAATAGTGTAAAGATGCATACTTAGAAAGATGCCTATCATAGCACTATTTATAAAAAAAGAAACTTAAAAACTACAAATTATATCAATAACATTAATAAAAAATATGTATCAACTGTAAAATAATGTTATCAATAATTTGTAGAACATCCAAAACATAAGCTACTAGGCAGCTATCTTAAAAGAATATTAAACATATGCTGGCATGAAATAACATTCCCATCACAGTGAACAAAAACATCAAGTTACATTAACAATTTAGAGAAGGATATAATTTATATAAAATAGTGTATGGATCTATCTATATGCACAGAGAGAATATGGAAGTGTGGTCACCAAAACTTTAATATTACCTTCAGGTGCTGGGGCTTTAATTTTTACTTTCTTCTTTATGCTCTTCTTTATTACTTGAATTTTCTACAGAGTATATCATCTTTCTAATCAGAAAAAAAAAGCTATTTTCATTTGGAAAACCTCAAAAAGCTCTGTTTCTAATCCTCTTATTGTACTATGAAGTAAGAAAGAAAACTTATTTTTCATCATAAAACTTCTCTACCTGATTGGTAGACCTTAACTATCCTGACTTCTACTTTATATTAAATCTTTTAAAAAAAAGGTGGGGGTATTTCAACACTGTTTCAGGAAACTATTCCCGAAAGTCATTCTTTCTCCTTGCCCAGCACCTTTATCTGCATTGATGTGGCAAGCCCAGAAAACTAAACCAACAAAACAAAAATAGACTATGTGGAGTCATTACTAAAGGCCTTTGTTCTAAAGTGTATGTTTCTTAGAGAGCGTGAAAAATCACATTGCCCAGCTTACTCAAAGAAGCAATACAATTTCCTATCGACCTATTAAGCTCAGGCATCAATTTGAAAAAAATATGAGGGGAAAAAAAAGCACAGATCTTGACTCTGTCTCCTGCCAGCAGCATGATGTTGGGCAATTTACTTAACTTCTGTATGCTTCAGTTTCCTCATCTATAAAATGATGATACCACAAATGCTATACAATTTTTGGGAGGCCTATATGTATTTCTGCATATAAAGCACTGATCTTTACATATCTACCACGTCTAGTTTGTAATACGTACTCAGATGCTAACTCCCATCCCTTTATACTCAAAGGACAGCAAATGTCACAGTTTATTCTGTGAAGCCTTCCTGAACATACCAGCTAAATGAGTTCTGTTGGGGGGCGCAGTGGCTTACACCTATAATCCTACCACCTTGGGAAGCAGAGGCAAGAGGATTGCCTGAGTCCAAGGTTTTGAGACTGGCCCAGGCAACTTGGCAACACCTTGTCTCTATAGTAAATCAAAAAGTTAGCTGATGTAGTGGCACACACCTGTGGTTCCAGCTACCTGGAAGGCTGAGGCAGAAGCATCGCCTGAGCCCAGGAGGTCAAAGCTACAATGGCCATGAGCCACTCCAACAGAGTGAGACTCCAACTTAAAAAAAAAAAAAAGGGTTTTGCTTTCATAGCACTTCAGCTATATCACAGTGCTGTCACCTTCAATAATGAGAACTTTGCGAAAGTAAGAACGACGTTTAGCTCATTTATGCTTATGCTTGCAGTACGTAGCACAATGCCTGGCATATAGCAATCTATTGAAAATCAGATAAATGGGTGGGTGAATTAAGAGATAAATGAGTATTACTGAAACATCTAAAAAAAAAAGTTTATTATAGAATATACCTGTCTTATTAACCAAAGTCAAATCAATGAACTAGAAAAGCTTATGTTAAGGAAGTTAAAATTAAACCAATTATTTCAGAAAAGCTAAGACAAAATGAACTACACCATTACCACACATTAAATCAATGGCAGACAATGTTCTTCATAAAAAGTCAAGCCAGGTGTGGTGGCTCACACCTGTAATACCAGCACTTTGGGAGGATTGCTTGAAGCCAGGAGCTCAAGACCAGTCTGGGCAACAAAACAAGATCTCATCTCTACAAAAGATACAAAAATTAGCTGGGCATGGTGGTACATGCTACAGTCCAGCTACTCAGGAAGTTGTGCCACTGTATTCTAGCCAAGGCAACAGAGTAAAATCCTGTCTCAAAAAAATAAGAATAAATTTTAAAAATAAAGAGTCAAACTCAAAATTGGACATGACGTTTTCTAATATCAAAGTCTATTTCTGCATTCCTTTTTTGACAAAAGAGCATCTTATAAAATTGGAACAAATGCCTTTCGATCATGTCTGCTACTATATAATATAAATCAAAATTTTAACTAAAATTGTCAAAACAGACAACATACCCATACACACAAACAATCACACACAATACAGACAAGCTAGCCAGGTGAAAAGCAAAACATATATATGTAACATATATACTTTTTTTTTTTTTTTCAGTTGGAGTCTCACTCTGTCGCCCAGACTGGAGTGCAGTGGCCGCTCCCGGCCACCGCAGCCTCGACCTGCTGGGCTCCGGCGATCCTTCCGCCTCAGCCTTTCGAGTAGCCGGAATTACAGGCATGCGCTACCACGCCCGGCTGATTTTTTGATTTATTGTAGAGATGAGGTCTCGCTGCCCAGGCGGGTCACGAACCCGCGGGCTCAGTCAATTCACTCACCTCAGTCTCCCAAAGGCGCGGGATTACAGACTGAGCCACCGAGCCCGGCCATATATACTTTTGTATTAAAATTTATATATATATATATATTTGGTTTTTTCTATATGTGTCAGTAAAACAGATCTGTAAAATACTGGAATAGTCTATAAAAAATTCCCTGAGTGCATAAAAGAAAGCATCTGGAGGAAAAACACTTACTAGCAGAACAGCTTGCTGTTAACAAACACACAGAGAAAAAAGAATAGTTGAAAGTAATTTAGCCTCATTTTTAAAAAATGAAAAACAAGAAAAGCTTACCAGTGCATATACAAAATCCACATTTCACCAAAATCTACATGGAGAAACTGATTCAAGGTGAAGACTTACATTTGTTTGAAATCTCTTTTAAAAAATTAATTACAAGTACACACAATCCAGCCTCTTCAAATCAGAAGTGCTACTAGATCTACCTGACTGAAGCTTTGTAGTCCCTCAACTATGGTGCTAATTATGTAAATTCAAGAAAAGATGCTGTTAGCATTTTTAAATCCTTTGATCTCTTAATTTAAAATTACATTTGCACTAAAAGTGTTTACCATTACAGTGCACAGCAAAAGCTGATTTAACATAGATAGCAAAGAAGTAAATGTAAATAGAAAAACCATAAAATCCAAATTACGGAAGTATAAACTACTGAGGTTTTTAGAGAATCAAAAAGTTACCTAATTACTAAAAAATTTCTAAATTGAAATCTCTTTAGAGTCCTAAATTATCATCTAAAACTTACTGTAATTAAAGCAACTATTTCAATGCTGCCTTTTAAATTAAAAATTAAAAATTAAAAGCAATTAAACTGTGGTCCATGGACTGATTTTCTAAGGGCAGTCCTCCCATGCCTCCACCAAAATATATATATGAATATCTGTGTGTGTGTGTGTATACATGTGTGTGTGTATTACAATCACTTTTTTACAAAGTAAACTAGCAGATAAAATTCTTCCACTTGGGGGGAAAATTTTTAGTTGATCAACAAACTAATCATTACCACACAAAAAAAGTACACACAGTAAAAGTTTTCCAGAATTGTGTCCAAACAACAGAAAAACAAAGTCCTCAAGGTTACAACCATAAGTAAAAATATACAATAATTCTAATCATTAAGCATCAAAAAAAACCCACTCTAAGTGAAAGAAGTTCAATATAAAGTACTCACATTGTAAAATGAAGGTAGGGTTTATGTATAGCAGCAGCTGATGACTGTTTCTTTGGTGATCCTGAGTGACTACTGATCTCAAAAATTGATAAAGCATTTTCATCTTCACTATCATCTAAAATTAGAGTTTCTATATCTGTTTAAAAAAATCACAAGGTTATAAGTCTTATTAGTGCCCTACCACAGCTAAAGAAAACTGAGTTAAAAAACAAGTGGCATTAACTAATAAGTTATCTATCAAATAATACAGGTTACTAGACAAATTGACAAACCACAGTATTTTGTATCTTTATAAATAAAATTACTATAATTCTTTAACTGTTATAGACTATCTAATTTTTATAAGATGTAATTTGGGAGACTTCACTGACTAACTTAAACAAGTCTGGAAAAGAAGTAGCATTCTCATAAAATCTCACCTGCTTACCGAGTTAATTTTGACCAAAACCAGTTTGTTTTGTATTTGGTTTAGTTAATAGGGGAGTTGAGTCAAGGCCAATTCTTACAAAAGCAACAAGGAACAAACTAAACTGACCCTTATTTTTTAAAGGGCACATTAAAAAAAAACAAAACAACTCAGGTTAGTTAAGATGAAGTCAGGAATTCAGTCATAGCTATTTATAAAAATACACTCACTCAAGCAGTACTGTTCTATGAGTCTTGGGTTACTACTCATGGACTCACTGAAACAAAATCCCTACTGACTACTCGGAAGGCTGAGGCGGAAGGATCGCCAGAGCCCAGCAGGTCGAGGCTGCGGTGGCCAGGAGCAGCCACTGCACTCCAGTCTGGGCGACAGAGTGAGACTCCAACTCAAAAAAAAAAAAAAAAAAAAAATCCCTACTGAGAATGCAATACTGAGAAGTTCACCAGGACTACCAACTGAAGTATGAACTTGATTGATACTTCATGAGTATCACAAGTGACAATTTGTTCAATAAAAAGCAATGCTACATTTATAGCAGATATGGGGAAGAATTCAGATTAACAGAAATCAAACCCTTTCAAAAACAAAATAGAGGAATGCTTCCTAAAATGAGATACTAAATTGTGTGATAGAGATCTCAGTGGTTTCTAAAAGCTAAATATTTAGTACAGCTAATCCTTTAAAAATTGATCTGGAAAGCAACTGAGTACCTTCTGAGTGAAAATTTCATGTACAAGAAAAGAATACTTCTCTAAGAAAAATATTAAAGACCAAAAGAAAGCATAATAATAGAACAAAATAATGAAAAAGCAATTATTAACAAGTAAAATTTGGTTGCTCTTCTCCACTGGTTCATGTCATCTAGTTTCACTAATTGGAACTAAAGCATACTTTATATTTGTGGAAAAAGTTATAAGAAAACATAGACGATGCCATAAAATGGTAATTCACAAATGGAGATAAAGAGCTAGCAATTTCTCAGAAGAAAAGGTGAAGTTTTTATGATTTTCTAAAGGGGACATGAATTTTGTGGGAAAGATACATATTCCCAGTTACAAAAATCAGGAATAATAAATACACAAATCCCACGGCAGGAGGGCTCTTCTCCACTCAACAAAAACAAACAAACAAAAAAAGAAATACACAAATCATGGCATAGTACCTGGCTCATGGTTACTCAGTAAAATATTTGCTCCTCTCCCTATCTGCCAAATTCAAGTAATCATGTGAGTCAGTCACTAAAACATTAGAAGTTTCTGAAAAATATATTTATAATAACAGCAATATTCACTTAACAATATTCATAATTTTTACTATAATTCTCTGAACAATTTTCTATTTGGTAACAATTACATTCCAAACAAGGTGCTAGAAACTGGGGAAATCAAGATCATTAAAAGACATTAATCTCATGCTCCTTACTTTGATTAGCATGTCAATCTAATTTTTTATTTTTTATTTTTTTGAGGTGAGTCTCTCAGTCGCCCAGACTGGAGTGCAGTGGCCGCTCCTGGCCACTGCAGCCTCGACCTGCTGGGCTCCAGCGATCCTTCTGCCTC